>NW_027514740.1:0-131058 GCF_048772815.1 Callospermophilus lateralis | reverse complement strand
CTAGGCACAGACTGTGGAAAAGCACTTTCATTGAGAGGGGTTGCCAAGCTTCTAAGAAATAACGAGTTTCAGAAATACCAGCAAATATTTTTTCACCCAATCTTGATGATACTTGTTGCTAATGATCAGTACACATATCCCACTTTGCTCACCAAATTTATTTCTTCTAGGTTGAAGCGTTCGTGTACAATAGCAGTTTTTATATTTAGGTTTCCCTCTGTTCTCTCCTATACAGATAGATGAATTTGGAACTCTAAATCCAACATGGTTTGTAGTAGCTCTTTGAAACTTGACAAAATAAAGGAGTTCTCAGTTTTGTCTCTATGGATTGTTTCCTCTTCAAGTAGCCCTAGGCACAGACTGTGGAAAGCACTTTCATTGAGATGGGTTGGCAATCTTCTAAGAAATAACGAGTTTCCGAAATACCAGCAAATATTTTTTCACACAATCTTGTTGATACTTGGTGGTAATGATCAGTACACAAATCCCACTTGGCTTAAAAAATTTTGTTCTTCTAGGTTGAAGCGTTCGTCTACAGTAGCAGTTTTTATATTTAGGTTTCCCTCTGTTCTCTCCCATATAAATAGATGAATTTGGAAATCTAAATCCATATGGTTTGTAGTAGCTCTTTGAAACTTGACAAAATAAAGGAGTTCTCAGTTTTGTCTCTATGGTTTGTTTCCTCTACAAGTAGCCCTAGGCACAGACTGTGGTAAAGCACTTACATTGAGAGGGGTTGCCAAGCTTCAAAGAAATTTCGAGTTTCCGAAATACCAGCAAATATTTTTACACCCAATCTTGATGATACTTGTTGCTAATGATCAGTACACAAATCCCACTTGGCTCACCAAATTTTGTTCTTCTAGGTTGAAGCGTTCGTCTACAGTAGCAGTTTTTATATTTATTTTTCCCTCTGTTCTCTCCTATATAGAAAGATGAATTTGGAACTCTAAATCCAACATGGTTTGTAGTAGCTCTTTGAAACTTGACAAAATAAAGGAGTTCTCAGTTTTGTCTCTATGATTTGTTTCCTCTTAAAGTAGCCCTAGGCACAGACTGTGGAAAGTACTTTCATTGAGATGGGTTGCCAAGCTTCTATGAAATAACGAGTTTCCGAAATACCAGCAAATATTTTTTCACCGAATCTTCATGATACTTGGTGGTAATGATCAGTACACAAATCCCACTTGGCTCACCAAATTTTGTTCTTTTAATTTGAAGCGTTCATCTACAGTAGCAGTTTTTATATTTAGGTTTCCATCTGTTCTCTCCTATATAGAAAGATGAATTTGGAACTCTAAATCCAACATGGTTTGTAGTAGCTCTTTGAAACTTGACAAAATAAAGGAGGTCTCAGATTTGTCTCTATGGTTTGTTTCCTCTTCAAGTAGCCCTAGGCACAGACTTTGGAAAAGCACTTTCATTGATAGCGGTTGCCAAGCTTCTAAAAAATAACGAGTTTTGAAACACCAGCAAATATTTTTTCACCCAAATTTGATGATTCTTGGTGGTAATGATCAGTACACAAATCCCACTTGGCTCACGAAATTTTGTTCTTCTAGTTTGAAGCTTTCGTCTACAGTAGCAGTTTTTATATTAAGGTTTCCCTTTGTTCTCTCATATATAGATAGATGAATTTGGAACTCTAAATCCAACATGTTTTGTAGTAGCTCTTTGAAACTTGACCAAATAAAGGAGTTCTCCGATTTTTTTCTATGGTTTGTTTCTTCTTCAAGTAGCCCTAGGCACAGACTTTGGAATAGCACTTTCATTGAGAGGGGTTGCCAAGCTTCTAAGAAATAACGAGTTTCCGAAATACCAGCAAATATTTTTTCACCCAATCTTGATGATACTTGGTGGTAATGATCAGTACACAAATCCCACTTGGCTTACCAAATTTTGTTCTTCTAGGTTGAAGCGTTCGTGTACAGTAGCAGTTTTTATATTTAAGTTTCCCTCGGTTCTCTCCTATATAGATAGATGAATTTGGAACTCTAAATCCAACATGGTTTGTAGTAGCTCTTTGAAACTTGACAAAATAAAGGAGTTCTCAGTTTTGTCTCTATGGTTTGTTTCCTATTCAAGTAGCCTAGGCACAGACTGTGGAAAAGCACTTTCATTGAGAGGGGTTGCCAAGCTTCTAAGAAATTACGAGTTTCCGAAATACCAGCAAATATTATTTCACCCAATCTTGATGATACTTGGTGCTAATGATCAGTACACAAATCCCACTTGGCTCACTAAATTTTGTTCTTCTAGGTTGAAGCGTTCGTCTACAGTAGGAGTTTTATATTTAGGTTTCCCTCTGTTCTCTCCTATATAGAAAGATGAATTTGGAACTCTAAATCCAACATGGTTTGTAGTAGCTCTTTGAAACTTGACAAAATAAAGAGTTCTCAGTTTTGTCGCTATGGTTTGTTTCCTCTTCAAGTAGCCCCAGGCACAGACTGTGGAAAAGCACTTTCATTGAGAGGGATTCCCAAGCTTCTAAGAAATAACGAGTTTCCGAAATACCAGCAAATATTTTTTCACCCAATCTTGATGATACTTGGTGGTAATGATCAGTACACAAATCCCACTTGGCTCACCAAATTTTGTTCTTCTAGGTTGAAGCGTTCGTCTACAGTAGCAGTTTTTATATTTAGGTTTCCCTCTGTTCTCTTTTATATAGATAGATGAATTTGGAACTCTAAATCCAACATGGTTTGTAGTAGCTCTTTGAAACTTTAAAAAATTATGGAGTTCTCAGATTTGCCTCTATGGTTTGTTTCCTCTTCAAGTAGCCCAAGGCACAGACTGTGGAATAGCACTTTCATTGAGAGGGGTTGCCAAGCTTCTAAGAAATAACGAGTTTCCGAAATACCAGCAAATATTTATTCACCCAATCTTGATGATACTTGGTGGTAATGATCAGTACACAAATCCCACTTGGCTTACCAAATTTTGTTTTTCTAGGTTGAAGAGTTCGTCTACAGTAGCAGTTTTTATATTTAAGTTTCTCTCTGTTCTCTCCTATATAGATAGATAAATTTTTTAACTCTAAATCCAACATGGTTTGTAGTAGCTCTTTGAAACTTGACAAAATAAAGGAGTTCTCAGATTTGTCTCTATGGTTTGTTTCCTCTTCAAGTAGCCCTAGGCACAGACTGTGGAAAAGCACTTTCATTGAGAGGGGTTACCAAGCTTCTAAGAAATAACGATTTTCCAAAATACCAGCAAATATTTTTTCACCCAATCTTGATGATACTTGTTGCTAATGATCAGTACACATATCCCACTTGGCTCACCAAATTTAGTTCTTCTAGGTTGAAGCGTTCGTGTACAGTAGCAGTTTTTATATTTAGGTTTCCCTCTGTTCTCTCCTATACAGATAGATGAATTTGGAACTCTAAATCCAACATGGTTTGTAGTAGCTCTTTGAAACTTGACAAAATAAAAGAGTTCTCAGTTTTGTCTCAATGGTTTGTTTCCTCTTCAAGTAGCCCTAGGCACAGACTGTGGAAAAGCACTTTCATTGAGAGGGGTTGCCAAGCTTCTAAGAAATTACGAGTTTCCGAAATACCAGCAAATATTTTTTCACCCAATCTTGATGATACTTGGTGCTAATGATCAGTACACAAATCCTACTTGGCTCACCAAATTTTGTTCTTCTAGGTTGAAGCGTTCGTCTACAGTAGCAGTTTTTATATTTAGGTTTCCCTCTGTTCTCTCCTATATAGAAAGATGAATTTGGAACTCTAAATCCAACATGGTTTGTAGTAGCTCTTTGAAACTTTACAAAATAAAGGTGTTCTCAGTTTTGTCGCTATGGTTTGTTTCCTCTTCAAGTAGCCCCAGGCACAGAATGTGGAAAAGCACTTTCATTGAGAGGGGTTCCCAAGCTTCTAAGAAATAACGAGTTTCCGAAATACCAGCAAATATTTTTTCACCCAATCTTGATGATACTTGTTGCTAATGATCAGTACACATATCCCACTTGGCTCACCAAATTTAGTTCTTCTAGGTTGAAGCGTTCGTCTACAGTAGCAGTTTTTATATTTAGGTTTCCCTCTCTTCTCTTTTATATAGATAGATGAATTTGGAACTCTAAATCCAACATGGTTTGTAGTAGCTCTTTGAAACTTTACAAAATAAAGGAGTTCTCAGATTTGCCTCTATGGTTTGTTTTCTCTTCAAGTAGCCCTAGGCACAGACTGTGGAATAGCACTTTCATTGAGAGGGGTTGCCAAGCTTCTAAGAAATAATGATTTTCCGAAATACCAGCAAATATTTTTTCACCCAATCTTGATGATACTTGTTGCTAATGATCAGTACACATATCCCACTTGGCTCACCAAATTTAGTTCTTCTAGGTTGAAGCATTCGTGTACAGTAGCAGTTTTTTTATTTAGGTTTCCCTCTGTTCTCTCCTATATAGATAGATGAATTTGGAACTCTAAATCCAACATGGTTTGTAGTAGCTCTTTGAAACTTGACAAAATAAAGGAGTTCTCAGTTTTGTATCTATGGTTTTTTTCCTCTTCAAGTAGCCCTAGGCACAGACTGTGGAAAGCAATTTCATTGAGAGGGGTTGCCAAGCTTCTAAGAAATAACGAGTTTCCGAAATACCAGCAAATATTTTTTCACCTAATCTTGATGATACTTGGTGGTAATTATCAGTACACAAATCCTACTTAGCTCACCAAATTTTGTTCTTCTAGGTTGAAGCGTTCGTCTACAGTAGCAGTTTTTATATTTATGTTTCCCTCTGTTCTCTCCCATATAGATAGATAAATTTGGAACTCTAAATCCAACATGGTTTGTAGTAGCTCTTTGAAACTTGACAAAATAAAGGAGTTCTCAGTTTTGTCTCAATGGTTTGTTTCCTCTTCAAGTAGCCCTATGCACAGGCTGTGGAAAAGCACTTTCATTGAGAGGTTTTGCCAAGCTTCTAAGAAATTACGAATTTCCGAAATACCAGCAAATATTTTTTCACCCAATCTTGATGATACTTGGTGCTAATGATCAGTACACAAATCCCACTTGGCTCACCAAATTTTGTTCTTCTAGGTTGAAGCGTTCGTCTACAGTAGCAGTTTTTATATTTAGGTTTCTCTCTGTTCTCTCCTATATAGATAGATGAATTTGGAACTCTAAATCCAACATGGTTTGTAGTAGCTCTTTGAAACTTGACAAAAGAAAGGAGTTCTCAGATTTTTCTCTATGGTTTGTTTCCTCTTCAAGTAGCCCTAAGCACAGACTTTGGAAAAGCACTTTCATTGAGAGGGGTTGCCAAGCTTCTAAGAAATAACGAGTTTCCGAAATACGAGCAAATATTTTTTCACCCAATCTTGATGATACTTGGAGCTAATGATCAGTACACAAATCCCACTTGGCTCACCAAATTTTGTTCTTCTTGGTTGAAGCGTTCGTCTACAGTAGCAGTTTTTATATTTAGGTTTCCCTCTGTTCTCTCCTATATAGAAAGATGAATTTGGAAATCTAAATCCAACATGGTTTGTAGTAGCTCTTTGAAACTTGACAAAATAAAGGAGTTCTCAGTTTTGTCTCAATGGTTTGTTTCCTCTTCAAGTAGCCCTAGGCACAGACTGTGGAAAGCACTTTCATTGAGATGGGTTGCCAAGCTTCTAAGAAATAACGAGTTTCCGAAATACCAGCAAATATTTTTTCACACAATCTTGTTGATACTTGGTGGTAATGATCAGTACACAAATCCCACTTGGCTCACCAAATTTTGTTCTTCTAGGTTGAAGCGTTCGTCTACAGTATCAGTTTTTATATTTAGGTTTCTCTCTGTTCTCTCCTATATAGATAGATGAATTTGGAACTCTAAATCCAACAGGGTTTGTGGTAGCTCTTTGAAACTTGACAAAATAAAGGAGTTCGCAGATTTGTCTCTATGGTTTGTTTCCTCTTCAAGTAGCCCTAGGCACAGACTGTGGAAAAGCACTTTCATTGAGAGGGGTTGCCAAGCTTCTAAGAAATAACGAGTTTCGAAATACCAGCAAATATTTTTTCGCCCAAATTTGATGATTCTTGGTGGTAATGATCAGTACACAAATCCCACTTGACTCACGAAATTTTGTTCTTCTAGTTTGAAGCTTTCGTCTACAGTAGCAGTTTTTATATTTAGGTTTCCCTTTGTTCTCTCATATATAGATAGATGAATTTGGAACTCTAAATCCAACATGTTTTGTAGTCGCTCTTTGAAACTTGACAAAATAAAGGAGTTCTCAGATTTGCCTCTATGGTTTGTTTCCTCTTAAAGTAGCCCTAGGCACAGACAGTGGAATAGCACTTTCATTGAGAGGGGTTGCCAAGCTTCTAAGAAATAACGAGTTTCCGAAATACCAGCAAATATTTTTTCACCCAATCTTGATGATACATGGTGGTAATGATCAGTACACAAATCCCACTTGGCTTACCAAATTTTGTTCTTCTAGGTTGAAGCGTTCGTCTACAGTAGCTGTTTTTATATTTAAGTTTCCCTCGGTTCTCTCCTATATAGATAGATGAATTTGGAACTCTAAATCCAACATGGTTTGTAGTAGCTCTTTGAAACTTGACAAAATAAAGGAGTTCTCAGATTTGCCTCTATGGTTTGTTTCCTCTTCAAGTAGACCTAGGCACAGACTGTGGAAAAGCACTTTCATTGAGAGGGGTTGCCAAGCTTCTAAGAAATAACGAGTTTCCGAAATACCAGCAAATATTTTTTCACCCAATCTTGATGATACTTGTTGCTAATGATCAGTACACGTATCCCACATGGCTCACCAAATTTAGTTCTTCTAGGTTGAAGCGTTCCTGTACAGTAGCAATTTTTATATTTAGGTTTCCCTCTGTTCTCTCCTATAGAGATAGATGAATTTGGAACTCTAAATCCAACATGGTTTGTAGTAGCTCTTTGAAACTTGACAAAATAAAGGAGTTCTCAGTTTTGTCTCTATGGTTTGTTTCCTCTTCAAGTAGCCCTAGGCACAGACTGTGGAATAGCACTTTCATTGAGAGGGGTTGCCAAGCTTCTAAGAAATTACGAGTTTCCGAAATACCAGCAATTATTTTTTCACCCAATCTTGATGATACTTGGAGCTAATGATCAGTAAACAAATCCGACTTGGCTCACCAAATTTTGTTCTTCTAGGTTGAAGCATTCGTCGACAGTAGCAGTTTTTATATTTTGGTTTCCCTCTGTTCTCTCCTATATAGAAAGATGAATTTGGAACTCTAAATCCGACATGGTTTGTAGTAGCTCTTTGAAACTTGCCAAAATAAAGGAGTTCTCAGTTTTGTCTCTATGGTTTGTTTCCTCTTCAAGTAGCCCTAGGCACAGACTGTGGAAAAGCACTTTCATTGAGAGGGGTTGCCAAGCTTCTAAGAAATAACGAGTTTCGAAATACAAGCAAATATTTTTTCGCCCAAATTTGATGATTCTTGGTGGTAATGATCAGTACACATATCCCACTTGGCTCACGAAATTTTGTTCTTCTAGTTTGAAGCTTTCGTCTACAGTAGCAGTTTTTATAATTAGGTTTCCGTTGTTCTCTCATATATAGATAGATGAATTTGGAACTCTAAATCCAACATGGTTTGTAGTAGCTCTTTGAAACTTGACAAAATAAAGGAGTTCTCAGATTTGCCTCTATGGTTTGTTTCCTCTTCAAGTAGCCCTAGGCACAGACTGTGGAAAAGCACTTTCACTGAGAGGGGTTGCCAAGCTTCTAAGAAATAACGAGTTTCCGAAATACCAGCAAATATTTTTTCACCCAATCTTGATGATACTTGTTGCTAATGATCAGTACACATATCCCACTTGGCTCACCAAATTTAGTTCTTCTAGGTTGAAGCGTTCGTGTACAGTAGCAGTTTTTATATTTATGTTTCCCTCGGTTCTCTATTATATAGATAGATGAATTTGGAACTCTAAATCCAACATGGTTTGTAGTAGCTCTTTGAAACTTGACAAAATAAAGGAGTTCTCCGATTTTTCTCTATGGTTTGTTTTCTCTTCAAGTAGCCCTAGGCACAGACTTTGGAAAAGAACTTTCATTTAGAGGGGTTGCCAAGCTTCTAAGAAATAACGAGTTTCCGAAATACCAGCAAATATTTTTTCACCCAATCTTGATGATACTTGGAGCTAATGATCAGTACACAAATCCCACTTGGCTCACCAAATTTTATTCTTCATGGTTGAAGCGTTCGTCTACAGTAGCAGTTTTTATATTTAGGTTTCCCTCTGTTCTCTCCTATATAGAAAGATGAATTTGGAACTCTAAATCCAACATGGTTTGTAGTAGCTCTTTGAAACTTGACAAAATAAAGGAGTTCTCAGTTTTGTCTCTATGGTTTGTTTCCTCTTCAAGTAGCCCTAGGCACAGACTGTGGAAAGCACTTTCATTGAGATGGGTTGCCAAGCTTCTAAGAAATAACGAGTATCCAAATACCAGCAAATATTATTTCACACAATCTTGTTGATACTTGGTGGTAATGATCAGTATACAAATCCCACTTGGCTCACCAAGTTTTGTTCTTCTAGGTTGAAGCGTTCGTCTACAGTAGCAGTTTTTATATTTAGGTTTCTCTCTGTTCTCTCCTATATAGATAGATGAATTTGGAACTCTAAATCCAACATGGTTTGTAGTAGCTCTTTGAAACTTGACAAAATAAAGGAGGTCTCAGATTTGTCTCTATGGTTTGTTTCCTCTTCAAGTAGCCGTAGGCACAGACTGTGG
Source organism: Callospermophilus lateralis (assembly GCF_048772815.1). Classification (NCBI taxonomy): domain Eukaryota; kingdom Metazoa; phylum Chordata; class Mammalia; order Rodentia; family Sciuridae; genus Callospermophilus; species Callospermophilus lateralis. The sequence continues at coordinate 122,329 of NW_027514740.1, read as the reverse complement.
GAAAGCACTTTCATTGAGAGGGGTTGCCAAGCTTCTAAGAAATAACGAATTTCGAAATACCAGCAAATATTTTTTCACCCAAATTTGATGATTCTTGGTGGTAATGATCAGTACACAAATCCCACTTGGCTCACGAAATTTTGTTCTTCTAGGTTGAAGCGTTCGTCTACAGTAGCAGTTTTTATATTTAAGTTTCCCTCGGTTCTCTCCTATATAGATAGATGAATTTGGAACTCTAAATCCAACATGGTTTGTAGTAGCTCTTTGAAACTTGACAAAATAAAGGAGTTCTCCGATTTTTCTCTATGGTTTGTTTCCTCTTCAAGTAGCCCTAGGCACAGACTTTGGAAAAGCACTTTCATTGAGAGGGGTTGCGAAGCTTCTAAGAAATAACGAATTTCCGAAATACCAGCAAATATTTTTTCACCCAAATTTGATGATTCTTGGTGGTAATGATCAGTACACAAATCCCACTTGGCTCACGAAATTTTGTTCTTCTAGTTCGAAGCTTTCGTCTACAATAGCAGTTTTTATATTTAGGTTTCCCTTTGTTCTCTCATACATAGATAGATGAATTTGGAACTCTAAATCCAACATGTTTTGTAGTAGCTCTTTGAAACTTGACAAAATAAAGGAGTTCTCAGATTTGCTTCTATGGTTTGGTTCCTCTTAAAGTAGCCCTAGGCATAGACTGTGGAATAGCACTTTCATTGAGAGGGGTTGCCAAGCTTCTAAGAAATAACGAGTTTCCGAAATACCAGCAAATATTTTTTCACCCAATCTTGATGATACTTGGTGGTAATGATCAGTACACAAATCCCACTTGGCTTACCAAATTTTGTTCTTCTAGGTTGAAGCGTTCGTCTACAGTAGCAGTTTTTATATTTAAGTTTCCCTCGGTTCTCTCCTATGTAGATAGATGAATTTGGAACTCTAAAGCCTACATGGTTTGTAGTAGCTCTTTGAAACTTGACAAAATAAAGGAGTTCTCAGTTTTGTCTCTATGGTTTGTTTCGTCTTCAAGTAGCCCTAGGCACAGACTGTGGAAAAGCACTTTCATTGAGAGGGGTTGCCAAGCTTCTAAGAAATTACGAGTTTCCGAAATACCAGCAAATATTTTTTCACCCAATCTTGATGATACTTGGAGCTAATGATCAGTACACAAATCCCACTTGGCTCACCAAATATTGTTCTCCTAGGTTGAAGCGTTCGTCGACAGTAGCAGTTTTTATATTTAGGTTTCCCTCTGTTCTCTCCTATATAGATAGATGATTTTGGAACTCTAAATCCAACATGGTTTGTAGTAGCTCTTTGAAACTTGACAAAATAAAGGAGGTCTCAGATTTGTCTCTATGGTTTGTTTCCTCTTCAAGTAGCCGTAGGCACAGACTATGGGAAAGCACTTTCATTGAGAGGGGTTGTCAAGCTTCTACGAAATAACGAGTTTTGAAATACCAGCAAATATTTTTTCACCCAAATTTGATGATTCTTGGTGGTAATGATCAGTACACAACTCCCACTTGGCTCACGAAATTTTGTTCTTCTAGGTTGAAGCATTCGTCTACAGTAGCAGTTTTTATATTTAAGTTTCCCTCGGTTCTCTCCTATATAGATAGATGAATTTTAACTCTAAATCCAACATGTTTTTTAGTAGCTCTTTGAAACTTGACAAAATAAAGGAGTTCTCAGATTTTTCTCTATGGTTTGTTTCCTCTTCAAGTAGCCCTAGGCACAGACTTTGGAAAAGCACTTTCATTGAGAGGGGTTGCCAAGCTTCTAAGAAATAACGAGTTTCCGAAATACCAGCAAATATTTTTTCACCCAATCTTGATGATACTTGGAGCTAATGATCAGTACACAAATCCCACTTGGCTCACCAAATTTTGTTCTTCTAGGTTGAAGCGTTCGTCTACAGTAGCAGTTTTTATATTTAGGTTTCTCTCTGTTCTCTCCTATATAGATAGATAAATTTGGAACTCTAAATCCAACAGGGTTTGTAGTAGCTCTTTGAAACTTGACAAAATAAAGGAGTTCGCAGATTTGTCTCTATGGTTTGTTTCCTCTTCAAGTAGCCCTAGGCACAGACTGTGGAAAAGCACTTTCATTGAGAGGGGTTGCCAAGCTTCTAAGAAATAACGAGTTTCGAAATACCAGCAAATACTTTTTCACCCAAATTTGATGATTCTTGGTGGTAATGATCAGTACACAAATCCCACTTGGCTCACGAAATTTTGTTCTTCTAGTTTGAAGCTTTCGTCTACAGGAGCAGTTTTTATATTTAGGTTTCCCTTTGTTCTCTCATATATAGATAGATGAATTTGGAACTCTAAATCCAACATGGTTTGTAGTAGCTCTTTGAAACTTGACAAAATAAAGGAGTTCTCAGTTTTGTCTCTATGGTTTGTTTCCTCTTCAAGTAGCCCTAGGCACAGACTGAGGAATAGCACTTTCATTGAGAGGGGTTGCCAAGCTTCTAAGAAATTACGAGTTTCCGAAATACTAGCAAATATTTTTTCACCCAATCTTGATGATACTTGGAGCTAATGATCAGTACACAAATCCGACTTGGCACAACAAATTTTGTTCTTCTAGGTTGAAGCGTTCGTCGACAGTAGCAGTTTTTATATTTAGGTTTCCCTCTGTTCTTTCCTATATAGAAAGATGAATTTTTAACTCTAAATCCAACATGGTTTGTAGTAGCTCTTTGAAACTTGACAAAATAAAGGAGTTCTCAGTTTTGTCTCTATGGTTTGTTTCCTCTTCAAGTAGCCCTAGGTACAGAATGTGGAAAGCACTTTCATTGAGATGGGTTGCCAAGCTTCTAAGAAATAACGAGTTTCCGAAATACCAGCAAATATTATTTCACACAATCTTGTTGATACTTGGTGGTAATGATCAGTATACAAATCCCACTTGGCTCACCAAATTTTGTTCTTCTAGGTTGAAGCGTTCGTCTACAGTAGCAGTTTTTATATTTAGGTTTCTCTCTGTTCTCTCCTATATAGATAGATGAACTTGGAACTCTAAATCCAACATGGTTTGTAGTAGCTCTTTGAAACCTGACAAAATAAAGGAGGTCTCAGATTTGTCTCTATGGTTTGTTTCCTCTTCAAGTAGCCTTGGCACAGACTGTGGGAAAGCACTTTCATTGAGAGGGGTTGCCAAGCTTCTAAGAAATAACGATTTTCGAAATACCAGCAAATATTTTTTCACCCAAATTTGATGATTCTTGGTGGTAATGATCAGTACACAAAACCCACTTGGCTCACGAAATTTTGTTCTTCTAGTTTGAAGCTTTCGTCTACAGTAGCAGTTTTTATATTTATGTTTCCCTCGGTTCTCTATTATATAGATAGATGAATTTGGAACTCTAAATCCAACATGGTTTGTAGTAGCTCTTTGAAACTTGACAAAATAAAGGAGTTCTCCGATTTTTCTCTATGGTTTGTTTCCTCTTCAAGTAGCCCTAGGCACAGACTTTGGAAAAGAACTTTCATTTAGAGGGGTTGCCAAGCTTCTAAGAAATAACGAGTTTCCGAAATACCAGCAAATATTTTTTCACCCAATCTTGATGATACTTGGAGCTAATGATCAGTACACAAATCCCACTTGGCTCACCAAATTTTGTTCTTCATGGTTGAAGCGTTCGTCTACAGTAGCAGTTTTTATATTTAGGTTTCCCTCTGTTCTCTCCTATATAGAAAGATGAATTTGGAACTCTAAATCCAACATGGTTTGTAGTAGCTCTTTGAAACTTGACAAAATAAAGGAGTTCTCAGTTTTGTCTCTATGGTTTGTTTCCTCTTCAAGTAGCCCTAGGCACAGACTGTGGAAAGCACTTTCATTGAGATGGGTTGCCAAGCTTCTAAGAAATAACGAGTATCCAAATACCAGCAAATATTATTTCACACAATCTTGTTGATACTTGGTGGTAATGATCAGTATACAAATCCCACTTGGCTCACCAAGTTTTGTTCTTCTAGGTTGAAGCGTTCGTCTACAGTAGCAGTTTTTATATTTAGGTTTCTCTCTGTTCTCTCCTATATAGATAGATGAATTTGGAACTCTAAATCCAACATGGTTTGTAGTAGCTCTTTGAAACTTGACAAAATAAAGGAGGTCTCAGATTTGTCTCTATGGTTTGTTTCCTCTTCAAGTAGCCGTAGGCACAGACTGTGGGAAAGCACTTTCATTGAGAGGGGTTGCCAAGCTTCTAAGAAATAAAGAATTTTGAAATACCAGCAAATATTTTTTCACCCAAATTTGATGATTCTTGGTGGTAATGATCAGTACACAAATCCCACTTGGCTCACGAAATTTTGTTCTTCTAGGTTGAAGCGTTCGTCTACAGTAGCAGTTTTTATATTTAAGTTTCCCTCGGTTCTCTCCTATATAGATAGATGAATTTGGAACTCTAAATCCAACATGGTTTGTAGTAGCTCTTTGAAACTTGACAAAATAAAGGAGTTCTCCGATTTTTCTCTATGGTTTGTTTCCTCTTCAAGTAGCCCTAGGCACAGACTTTGGAAAAGCACTTTCATTGAGAGGGGTTGCGAAGCTTCTAAGAAATAACGAGTTTCCGAAATACCAGCAAATATTTTTTCACCCAAATTTGATGATTCTTGGTGGTAATGATCAGTACACAAATCCCACTTGGCTCACGAAATTTTGTTCTTCTAGTTCGAAGCTTTCGTCTACAATAGCAGTTTTTATATTTAGGTTTCCCTTTGTTCTCTCATACATAGATAGATGAATTTGGAACTCTAAATCCAACAGGGTTTGTAGTAGCTCTTTGAAACTTGACAAAATAAAGGAGTTCGCAGATTTGTCTCTATGGTTTGTTTCCTCTTCAAGTAGCCCTAGGCACAGACTGTGGAAAAGCACTTTCATTGAGAGGGGTTGCCAAGCTTCTAAGAAATAACGAGTTTCGAAATACCAGCAAATACTTTTTCACCCAAATTTGATGATTCTTGGTGGTAATGATCAGTACACAAATCCCACTTGGCTCACGAAATTTTGTTCTTCTAGTTTGAAGCTTTCGTCTACAGGAGCAGTTTTTATATTTAGGTTTCCCTTTGTTCTCTCATATATAGATAGATGAATTTGGAACTCTAAATCCAACATGGTTTGTAGTAGCTCTTTGAAACTTGACAAAATAAAGGAGTTCTCAGTTTTGTCTCTATGGTTTGTTTCCTCTTCAAGTAGCCCTAGGCACAGACTGAGGAATAGCACTTTCATTGAGAGGGGTTGCCAAGCTTCTAAGAAATTACGAGTTTCCGAAATACTAGCAAATATTTTTTCACCCAATCTTGATGATACTTGGAGCTAATGATCAGTACACAAATCCGACTTGGCACAACAAATTTTGTTCTTCTAGGTTGAAGCGTTCGTCGACAGTAGCAGTTTTTATATTTAGGTTTCCCTCTGTTCTTTCCTATATAGAAAGATGAATTTTTAACTCTAAATCCAACATGGTTTGTAGTAGCTCTTTGAAACTTGACAAAATAAAGGAGTTCTCAGTTTTGTCTCTATGGTTTGTTTCCTCTTCAAGTAGCCCTAGGTACAGAATGTGGAAAGCACTTTCATTGAGATGGGTTGCCAAGCTTCTAAGAAATAACGAGTTTCCGAAATACCAGCAAATATTATTTCACACAATCTTGTTGATACTTGGTGGTAATGATCAGTATACAAATCCCACTTGGCTCACCAAATTTTGTTCTTCTAGGTTGAAGCGTTCGTCTACAGTAGCAGTTTTTATATTTAGGTTTCTCTCTGTTCTCTCCTATATAGATAGATGAACTTGGAACTCTAAATCCAACATGGTTTGTAGTAGCTCTTTGAAACCTGACAAAATAAAGGAGGTCTCAGATTTGTCTCTATGGTTTGTTTCCTCTTCAAGTAGCCTTGGCACAGACTGTGGGAAAGCACTTTCATTGAGAGGGGTTGCCAAGCTTCTAAGAAATAACGATTTTCGAAATACCAGCAAATATTTTTTCACCCAAATTTGATGATTCTTGGTGGTAATGATCAGTACACAAAACCCACTTGGCTCACGAAATTTTGTTCTTCTAGTTTGAAGCTTTCGTCTACAGTAGCAGTTTTTATATTTATGTTTCCCTCGGTTCTCTATTATATAGATAGATGAATTTGGAACTCTAAATCCAACATGGTTTGTAGTAGCTCTTTGAAACTTGACAAAATAAAGGAGTTCTCCGATTTTTCTCTATGGTTTGTTTCCTCTTCAAGTAGCCCTAGGCACAGACTTTGGAAAAGAACTTTCATTTAGAGGGGTTGCCAAGCTTCTAAGAAATAACGAGTTTCCGAAATACCAGCAAATATTTTTTCACCCAATCTTGATGATACTTGGAGCTAATGATCAGTACACAAATCCCACTTGGCTCACCAAATTTTGTTCTTCATGGTTGAAGCGTTCGTCTACAGTAGCAGTTTTTATATTTAGGTTTCCCTCTGTTCTCTCCTATATAGAAAGATGAATTTGGAACTCTAAATCCAACATGGTTTGTAGTAGCTCTTTGAAACTTGACAAAATAAAGGAGTTCTCAGTTTTGTCTCTATGGTTTGTTTCCTCTTCAAGTAGCCCTAGGCACAGACTGTGGAAAGCACTTTCATTGAGATGGGTTGCCAAGCTTCTAAGAAATAACGAGTATCCAAATACCAGCAAATATTATTTCACACAATCTTGTTGATACTTGGTGGTAATGATCAGTATACAAATCCCACTTGGCTCACCAAGTTTTGTTCTTCTAGGTTGAAGCGTTCGTCTACAGTAGCAGTTTTTATATTTAGGTTTCTCTCTGTTCTCTCCTATATAGATAGATGAATTTGGAACTCTAAATCCAACATGGTTTGTAGTAGCTCTTTGAAACTTGACAAAATAAAGGAGGTCTCAGATTTGTCTCTATGGTTTGTTTCCTCTTCAAGTAGCCGTAGGCACAGACTGTGGGAAAGCACTTTCATTGAGAGGGGTTGCCAAGCTTCTAAGAAATAACGAATTTCGAAATACCAGCAAATATTTTTTCACCCAAATTTGATGATTCTTGGTGGTAATGATCAGTACACAAATCCCACTTGGCTCACGAAATTTTGTTCTTCTAGGTTGAAGCGTTCGTCTACAGTAGCAGTTTTTATATTTAAGTTTCCCTCGGTTCTCTCCTATATAGATAGATGAATTTGGAACTCTAAATCCAACATGGTTTGTAGTAGCTCTTTGAAACTTGACAAAATAAAGGAGTTCTCAGTTTTGTCTCTATGGTTTGTTTCCTCTTCAAGTAGCCCTAGGCACAGACTTTGGAAAAGCACTTTCATTGAGAGGGGTTGCGAAGCTTCTAAGAAATAACGAGTTTCCGAAATACCAGCAAATATTTTTTCACCCAAATTTGATGATTCTTGGTGGTAATGATCAGTACACAAATCCCACTTGGCTCACGAAATTTTGTTCTTCTAGTTCGAAGCTTTCGTCTACAATAGTAGTTTTTATATTTAGGTTTCCCTTTGTTCTCTCATACATAGATAGATGAATTTGGAACTCTAAATCCAACATGTTTTGTAGTAGCTCTTTGAAACTTGACAAAATAAAGGAGTTCTCAGATTTGCTTCTATGGTTTGGTTCCTCTTAAATAGCCCTAGGCATAGACTGTGGAATAGCACTTTCATTGAGAGGGGTTGCCAAGCTTCTAAGAAATAACGAGTTTCCGAAATACCAGCAAATATTTTTTCACCCAATCTTGATGATACTTGGTGGTAATGATCAGTACACAAATCCCACTTGGCTTACCAAATTTTGTTCTTCTAGGTTGAAGCGTTCGTCTACAGTAGCAGTTTTTATATTTAAGTTTCCCTCGGTTCTCTCCTATATAGATAGATGAATTTGGAACTCTAAAGCCTACATGGTTTGTAGTAGCTCTTTGAAACTTGACAAAATAAAGGAGTTCTCAGTTTTGTCTCTATGGTTTGTTTCGTCTTCAAGTAGCCCTAGGCACAGACTGTGGAAAAGCACTTTCATTGAGAGGGGTTGCCAAGCTTCTAAGAAATTACGAGTTTCCGAAATACCAGCAAATATTTTTTCACCCAATCTTGATGATACTTGGAGCTAATGATCAGTACACAAATCCCACTTGGCTCACCAAATATTGTTCTTCTAGGTTGAAGCGTTCGTCGACAGTTGCAGTTTTTATATTTAGGTTTCCCTCTGTTCTCTCCTATATAGATAGATGATTTTGGAACTCTAAATCCAACATGGTTTGTAGTAGCTCTTTGAAACTTGACAAAATAAAGGAGGTCTCAGATTTGTCTCTATGGTTTGTTTCCTCTTCAAGTAGCCGTAGGCACAGACTGTGGGAAAGCACTTTCATTGAGAGGGGTTGTCAAGCTTCTACGAAATAACGAGTTTTGAAATACCAGCAAATATTTTTTCACCCAAATTTGATGATTCTTGGTGGTAATGATCAGTACACAACTCCCACTTGGCTCACGAAATTTTGTTCTTCTAGGTTGAAGCATTCGTCTACAGTAGCAGTTTTTATATTTAAGTTTCCCTCGGTTCTCTCCTATATAGATAGATGAATTTGGAACTCTAAATCCAACATGTTTTTTAGTAGCTCTTTGAAACTTGACAAAATAAAGGAGTTCTCAGATTTTTCTCTATGGTTTGTTTCCTCTTCAAGTAGCCCTAGGCACAGACTTTGGAAAAGCACTTTCATTGAGAGGGGTTGCCAAGCTTCTAAGAAATAACGAGTTTCCGAAATACCAGCAAATATTTTTTCACCCAATCTTGATGATACTTGGAGCTAATGATCAGTACACAAATCCCACTTGGCTCACCAAATTTTGTTCTTCTAGGTTGAAGCGTTCGTCTACAGTAGCAGTTTTTATATTTAGGTTTCTCTCTGTTCTCTCCTATATAGATAGATAAATTTGGAACTCTAAATCCAACAGGGTTTGTAGTAGCTCTTTGAAACTTGACAAAATAAAGGAGTTCGCAGATTTGTCTCTATGGTTTGTTTCCTCCTCAAGTAGCCCTAGGCACAGACTGTGGAAAAGCACTTTCATTGAGAGGGGTTGCCAAGCTTCTAAGAAATAACGAGTTTCGAAATACCAGCAAATACTTTTTCACCCAAATTTGATGATTCTTGGTGGTAATGATCAGTACACAAATCCCACTTGGCTCACGAAATTTTGTTCTTCTAGTTTGAAGCTTTCGTCTACAGGAGCAGTTTTTATATTTAGGTTTCCCTTTGTTCTCTCATATATAGATAGATGAATTTGGAACTCTAAATCCAACATGTTTTGTAGTAGCTCTTTGAAACTTGACAAAACAAAGGAGTTCTCAGATTTGCCTCTATGGTTTGTTTCCTCTTAAAGTAGCCCTAGGCACAGACTGTGGAATAGCACTTTCATTGAGAGGGGTTGCCAAGCTTCTAAGAAATAACGAGTTTCCGAAATACCAGCAAATATTTTTTCACCCAATCTTGATGATACTTGGAGCTAATGATCAGTACACAAATCCCACTTGGCTCACCAAATTTTGTTCTTCTTGGTTGAAGCGTTCGTCTACAGTAGCAGTTTTTATATTTAGGTTTCCCTCTGTTCTCTCCTATATAGAAAGATGAATTTGGAACTCTAAATCCAAAATGGTTTGTAGTAGCTCTTTGAAACATGACAAAATAAAGGAGTTCTCAGTTTTGTCTCTATGGTTTGTTTCCTCTTCAAGTAGCCCTAGGCACCGACTGTGGAAAGCACTTTCATTGAGATGGGTTGCCAAGCTTCTAAGAAATAACGAGTATCCAAATACCAGCAAATATTATTTCACACAATCTTGTTGATACTTGGTGGTAATGATCAGTATACAAATCCCACTTGGCTCACCAAATTTTGTTCTTCTAGGTTGAAGCGTTCGTCTACAGTAGCAGTTTTTATATTTAGGTTTCTCTCTGTTCTCTCCTATATAGATAGATGAATTTGGAACTCTAAATCCAACATGGTTTGTAGTAGCTCTTTGAAACTTGACAAAATAAAGGAGGTCTCAGATTTGTCTCTATGGTTTGTTTCCTCTTCAAGTAGCCGTAGGCACAGACTGTGGGAAAGCACTTTCATTGAGAGGGGTTGCCAAGCTTCTAAGAAATAACGAATTTCGAAATACCAGCAAATATTTTTTCACCCAAATTTGATGATTCTTGGTGGTAATGATCAGTACACAAATCCCACTTGGCTCACGAAATTTTGTTCTTCTAGGTTGAAGCGTTCGTCTACAGTAGCAGTTTTTATATTTAAGTTTCCCTCGGTTCTCTCCTATATAGATAGATGAATTTGGAACTCTAAATCCAACATGGTTTGTAGTAGCTCTTTGAAACTTGACAAAATAAAGGAGTTCTCCGATTTTTCTCTATGGTTTGTTTCCTCTTCAAGTAGCCCTAGGCACAGACTTTGGAAAAGCACTTTCATTGAGAGGGGTTGCCAAGCTTCTAAGAAATAACGAGTTTTGAAATAACAGCAAATATTTTTTCACCCAAATTTGATGATTCTTGGTGGTAATGATCAGTACACAAATCCCACTTGGCTCACGAAATTTTGTTCTTCTAGTTTGAAGCTTTCGTCTACAGTAGCAGTTTTTATATTTAGGTTTCCCTTTGTTCTCTCATATATAGATAGATGAATTTGGAACTCTAAATCCAACATGTTTTGTAGTAGCTCTTTGAAACTTGACAAAATAAAGGAGTTCTCAGATTTGCTTCTATGGTTTGTTTCCTCTTAAAGTAGCCCTAGGCATAGACTGTGGAATAGCACTTTCATTGAGAGGGGTTGCCAAGCTTCTAAGAAATAACGAGTTTCCGAAATACCAGCAAATATTTTTTCACCCAATCTTGATGATACTTGTTGGTAATGATCAGTACACAAATCCCACTTGGCTTACCAAATTTTGTTCTTCTAGGTTGAAGCTTTCGTCTACAGTAGCAGTTTTTATATTTAAGTTTCCCTCGGTTCTCTCCTATATAGATAGATGAATTTGGAACTCTAAATCCAACATGGTTTGTAGTAGCTCTTTGAAACTTGACAAAATAAAGGAGTTCTCAGTTTTGTCTCTATGGTTTGTTTCGTCTTCAAGTAGCCCTAGGCACAGACTGTGGAAAAGCACTTTCATTGAGAGGGGTTGCCAAGCTTCTAAGAAATTACGAGTTTCCGAAATACCAGCAAATATTTTTTCACCCAATCTTGATGATACTTGGAGCTAATGATCAGTACACAAATCCGACTTGGCTCACCAAATATTGTTCTTCTAGGTTGAAGCGTTCGTCGACAGTAGCAGTTTTTATATTTAGGTTTCCCTCTGTTCTCTCCTATATAGATAGATGAATTTGGAACTCTAAATCCAACATGGTTTGTAGTAGCTCTTTGAAACTTGACAAAATAAAGGAGGTCTCAGATTTGTCTCTATGGTTTGTTTCCTCTTCAAGTAGCCGTAGGCACAGACTGTGGGAAAGCACTTTCATTGAGAGGGGTTGTCAAGCTTCTACGAAATAACGAGTTTCGAAATACCAGCAAATATTTTTTCACCCAAATTTGATGATTCTTGGTGGTAATGATCAGTACACAAATCCCACTTGGCTCACGAAATTTTGTTCTTCTAGGTTGAAGCATTCGTCTACAGTAGCAGTTTTTATATTTAAGTTTCCCTCGGTTCTCTCCTATATAGATAGATGAATTTGGAACTCTAAATCCAACATATTTTGTAGTAGCTCTTTGAAACTTGACAAAATAAAGGAGTTCTCCGATTTTTCTCTATGGTTTGTTTCCTCTTCAAGTAGCCCTAGGCACAGACTTTGGAAAAGCACTTTCATTGAGAGGGGTTGCCAAGCTTCTAAGAAATAACGAGTTTCCGAAATACCAGCAAATATTTTTTCACCCAATCTTGATGATACTTGGAGCTAATGATCAGTACACAAATCCCACTTGGCTCACCAAATTTTGTTCTTCTAGGTTGAAGCGTTCGTCTACAGTAGCAGTTTTTATATTTAGGTTTCTCTCTGTTCTCTCCTATATAGATAGATGAATTTGGAACTCTAAATCCAGTATGGCTTGTAGTAGCTCTTTGAAACGTGACAAAATAAATGAGTTCGCAATTTTGTCTCTATGGTTTGTTTCCTCTTCAAGTAGCCCTAGGCACAGACTGTGGAAAAGCACTTTCATTGAGAGGGGTTGCCAAGCTTCTAAGAAATAAAGAGTTTCGAAATACCAGCAAATATTTTTTCGCCCAAATTTGATGATTCTTGGTGGTAATGATCAGTACACAAATAACACTTTGCTCACGAAATTTTGTTCTTCTAGTTTGAAGCTTTCGTCTACAGTAGCAGTTTTTATATTTAGGTTTCCCTTTGTTCTCTCATATATAGATAGATGAATTTGGAACTCTAAATCCAACATGTTTTGTAGTAGCTCTTTGAAACTTGACAAAACAAAGGAGTTCTCAGATTTGCCTCTATGGTTTGTTTCCTCTTAAAGTAGCCCTAGGCACAGACTGTGGAATAGCACTTTCATTGAGAGGGGTTGCCAAGCTTCTAAGAAATAACGAGTTTCCGAAATACCAGCAAATATTTTTTCACCCAATCTTGATGATACTTGGTGGTAATGATCAGTACACAAATCCCACTTGGCTTACCAAATTTTGCTCTTCTAGGTTGAAGCGTTCGTCTACAGTAGCAGTTTTTATATTTAAGTTTCCCTCGGTTCTCTCCTATATAGATAGATGAATTTGGAACTCTAAATCCAACATGGTTTGTAGTAGCTCTTTGAAACTTGACAATATAAAGGAGTTCTCAGATTTGCCTCTATGGTTTGTTTCCTCTTCAAGTAGCCCTAGGCACAGACTGTGGAAAAGCACTTTCATTGAGAGGGGTTGCCAAGCTTCTAAGAAATAACGAGTTTCCGAAATAACAGCAAATATTTTTTTACCCAATCTTGATGATACTTGTTGCTAATGATCAGTACACATATCCCACTTGGCTCACCAAATTTAGTTCTTCTAGGTTGAAGCGTTCGTGTACAGTAGCAGTTTTTATATTTAGGTTTCCCTCTGTTCTCTCCTATACAGATAGATGAATTTGGAACTCTAAATCCAACATGGTTTGTAGTAGCTCTTTGAAACTTGACAAAATAAAGGTGTTCTCAGTTTTGTCTCTATGGCTTGTTTCCTCTTCAAGTAGCCCTAGGCACAGACTGTGGAATAGCACTTTCATTGAGAGGGGTTGCCAAGCTTCTAAGAAATTACGAGTTTCCGATATACCAGCAAATATTTTTTCACCCAATCTTGATGATACTTGGAGCTAATGATCAGTACACAAATCCAACGTGGCACACCAAATTTTGTTCTTCTAGGTTGAAGCGTTCGTCGACAGTAGCAGTTTTTATATTTAGGTTTCCCTCTGTTCTTTCCTATATAGAAAGATGAATTTGGAACTCTAAATCCAACATGGTTTGTAGTAGCTCTTTGAAACTTGACAAAATAAAGGAGTTCTCAGTTTTGTCTCTATGGTTTGTTTCCTCTTCAAGTAGCCCTAGGCACAGACTGTGGAAAGCAATTTCATTGAGATGGGTTGCCAAGCTTCTAAGAAATAACGAGTTTCCGAAATACCAGCAAATATTATTTCACACAATCTTGTTGATCCTTGGTGGTAATGATCAGTATACAAATCCCACTTGGCTCACCAAATTTTGTTCTTCTAGGTTGAAGCGTTCGTCTACAGTAGCAGTTTTTATATTTAGGTTTCTCTCTGTTCTCTCCTATATAGATAGATGAATTTGGAAATCTAAATCCAACATGGTTTGTAGTAGCTCTTTGAAACTTGACAATATAAAGGAGGTCTCAGATTTGTCTCTATGGTTTGTTTCCTCTTCAAGTAGCCCTAGGCACAGACTGTGGAAAAGGACTTTCATTGAGAGGGGTTGCCAAGCTTCTAAGAAATAACGAGTTTCGAAATACCAGAAAATATTTTTTCACCCAAATTTGATGATTCTTGGTGGTAATGATCAGTACACAAATCCCACTTGGCTCACGAAATTTTTTTCTTCTAGGTTGAAGCTTTCGTCTACAGTAGCAGTTTTTATATTTAAGTTTTCCTCGGTTCTCTCCTATATAGATAGATGAATTTGGAACTCTAAATCCAACATGGTTTGTAGTAGCTCTTTGAAACATGACAAAATAAAGAGTTCTCCGATTTTTCTCTATGGTTTGTTTCCTCTTCAAGTAGCCCTAGGCACAGACTTTGGAAAAGCACTTTCATTGAGAGGGGTTGCCAAGCTTCTAAGAAATAACGAGTTTCCGAAATACCAGCAAATATTTTTTCACCCAATCTTGATGATACTTGGAGCTAATGATCAGTACACAAATCCCACTTGGCTCACCAAATTTTGTTCTTCTTGGTGAAGCGTTCGTCTACAGTAGCAGTTTTTATATTTATTTTTCCCTCTGTTCTCTCCTATATAGAAAGATGAATTTGGAACTCTAAATCTAACATGGTTTGTAGTAGCTCTTTGAAACTTGACAAAATAAAGGAGTTCTCAGTTTTGTCTCTATGGTTTGTTTCCTCTTCAAGTAGCCCTAGGCACAGACTGTGGAAAGCACTTTCATTGAGATGTGTTGCCAAGCTTCTAAGAAATAACGAGTTTCCGAAATACCAGCAAATATTTTTTCACACAATCTTGTTGAAACTTGGTGGCAATGATCAGTACACAAATCCCACTTGGCTCACGAAATTTTGTTCTTCTAGTTTGAAGCTTTCGTCTACAGTAGCAGTTTTTATATTTAGGTTTCCCTTTGTTCTCTCATATATAGATAGATGAATTTGGAAATCTAAATCCAACATGGTTTGTAGTAGCTCTTTGAAACTTCACAAAATAAAGGAGTTCTCAGATTTGCCTCTATGGTTTGTTTCCTCTTCAAGTAGCCCTAGGCACAGACTGTGGAAAAGCACTTTCATTGAGAGTGGTTGCCAAGCTTCTAAGAAATAAAAAGTTTCCGAAATACCAGCAAATATTTTTTCACCCAATCTTGATGATACTTGTTGCTAATGATCAGTACACATATCCCACTTGGCTCACCAAATTTTGTTCTTCTAGGTTGAAGCGTTCGTCTACAGTAGCAGTTTTTATATTTAGGTTTCTCTCTGTTCTCTCCTATATAGATAGATGAATTTGGAACTCTAAATCCAACAGGGTTTGTAGTAGCTCTTTGAAACTTGACAAAATAAAGGACGTCTCAGATTTGTCTCTATGGTTTGTTTCCTCTTCAAGTAGCCCTAGGCACAGACTGTGGAAAAGCACTTTAATTGAGAGGGGTTGCCAAGCTTCTAAGAAATAACGAGTTTCGAAATACCAGAAAATATTTTTTCACCCAAATTTGATGGTTCTTGGTGGTAATGATCAGTACACAAATCCCACTTGGCTCACGAAATTTTGTTCTTCTAGTTTGAAGCTTTCGTCTACAGTAGCAGTTTTTATATTTAAGTTTCCCTCGGTTCTCTCCTATATAGATAGATGAATTTGGAACTCTAAATCCAACATGGTGTGTAGTAGCTCTTTGAAACATGACAAAATAAAGGAGTTCTCCGATTTTTCTCTATGGTTTGTTTCCTCTTCAAGTATCCCTAGGCACAGACTGTGGAAAAGCACTTTCATTGAGAGGGGTTGCCAAGCTTCTAAGAAATAAAGAGTTTCCGAAATACCAGCAAATATTTTTTCACCCAATCTCGATGATACTTGGAGCTAAGGATCAGTACACAAATCCCACTTGGCTCACCAAATTTTGTTCTTCTTGGTGGAAGCGTTCGTCTACAGTAGCAGTTTTTATATTTAGGTTTCCCTCTGTTCTCTCCTATATAGAAAGATGAATTTGGAACTCTAAATCCAACATGGTTTGTAGTAGCTCTTTGAAGCTTGACAAAATAAAGGAGTTCTCAGTTTTGTCTCTATGGTTTGTTTCCTCTCCAAGTAGCCCTAGGCACAGACTGTGGAAAGCACTTTCATTGAGATGGGTTGACAATCTTCTAAGAAATAGCGAGTTTCCGAAATACCAGCAAATATTTTTTCACACAATCTTGTTGATACTTGGTGGTAATGATCAGTACACAAATCCCACTTGGCTCACCAAATTTTGTTCTTCTAGGTTGAAGCGTTCGTCTACAGTAGCAGTTTTTATATTTAGGTTTCTCTCTGTTCTCTCCTATATAGATATATGAATTTGGAACTCTAAATCCAACAGGGTTTGTAGTAGTTCTTTGAAACTTGACAAAATAAAGGAGGTCTCAGATTTGTCTCTATGGTTTGTTTCCTCTTCAAGTAGCCCTAGGCACAGACTGTGGAAAAGCACTTTCATTGAGAGGTGTTGCCAAGCTTCTAAGAAATAACGAGTGTCGAAATACCAGAAAATATTTTTTCACCCAAATTTGATGATTCTTGGTGGTAATGATCAGTACACAAATCCCACTTGGCTCACGAAATTTTTTTCTTCTAGGTTGAAGCTTTCGTCTACTGTAGCAGTTTTTATATTTAAGTTTCCCTCGGTTCTCTCCTATATAGATAGATGAATTTGGAACTCTAAATCCAACATGGTTTGTAGTAGCTCTTTAAACATGACAAAATAAAGAGTTCTCCGATTTTTCTCTATGGTTTGTTTCCTCTTCAAGTAGCCCTAGGCACAGACTTTGGAAAAGCACTTTCATTGAGAGGGGTTGCCAAGCTTCTAAGAAATAAGGAGTTTCCGAAATACCAGCAAATATTTTTTCACCCAATCTTGATGATACTTGGAGCTAATGATCAGTACACAAATCCCACTTGGCTCACCAAATTTTGTTCTTCTTGGTTGAAGCGTTCGTCTACAGTAGCAGTTTTTATATTTAGGTTTCCCTCTGTTCTCTCCTATATAGAAAGATGAATTTGGAACTCTAAATCTAACATGGTTTGTAGTAGCTCTTTGAAACTTGACAAAATAAAGGAGTTCTCAGTTTTGTCTCTATGGTTTGTTTCCTCTTCAAGTAGCCCTAGGCACAGACTGTGGAAAGCACTTTCATTGAGATGGGTTGCCAAGCTTCTAAGAAATAACGAGTTTCCGAAATACCAGCAAATATTTTTTCACACAATCTTGTTGAAACTTGGTGGCAATGATCAGTACACAAATCCCACTTGGCTCACGAAATTTTGTTCTTCTAGTTTGAAGCTTTCGTCTACAGTAGCAGTTTTTATATGTAGGTTTCCATTTGTTCTCTCATATATAGATAGATGAATTTGGAACTCTAAATCCAACATGGTTTGTAGTAGCTCTTTGAAACTTGACAAAATAAAGGAGTTCTCAGATTTGCCTCTATGGTTTGTTTCCTCTTCAAGTAGCCCTAGGCACAGACTGTGGAAAAGCACTTTCATTGAGAGTGGTTGCCAAGCTTCTAAGAAATAAAAAGTTTCCGAAATACCAGCAAATATTTTTTCACCCAATCTTGATGATACTTGTTGCTAATGATCAGTACACATATCCCACTTGGCTCACCAAATTTTGTTCTTCTAGGTTGAAGCGTTCGTCTACAGTAGCAGTTTTTATATTTAGGTTTCTCTCTGTTCTCTCCTATATAGATAGATGAATTTGGAACTCTAAATCCAACAGGGTTTGTAGTAGCTCTTTGAAACTTGACAAAATAAAGGAGGTCTCAGATTTGTCTCTATGGTTTGTTTCCTCTTCAAGTAGCCCTAGGCACAGACTGTGGAAAAGCACTTTAATTGAGAGGGGTTGCCAAGCGTCTAAGAAATAACGAGTTTCGAAATACCAGCAAATATTTTTTCACCCAAATTTGATGGTTCTTGGTGGTAATGATCAGTACACAAATCCCACTTGGCTCACGAAATTTTGTTCTTCTAGTTTAAAGCTTTCGTCTACAGTAGCAGTTTTTATATTTAAGTTTCCCTCGGTTCTCTCCTATATAGATAGATGAATTTGGAACTCTAAATCCAACATGGTTTGTAGTAGCTCTTTGAAACTTGACAAAATAAAGGAGTTCTCCGATTTTTCTCTATGGTTTGTTTCCTCTTCAAGTAGCCCTAGGCACAGACTTTGGAAAAGCACTTTCATTGAGAGGGGTTGCCAAGCTTCTAAGAAATAACGAGTTTCCGAATACCAGCAAATATTTTTTCACCCAATCTTGATGATACTTGGAGCTAAGGATCAGTACACAAATCCCACTTGGCTCACCAAATTTTGTTCTTCTTGGTTGATGCATTCGTCGACAGTAGCAGTTTTTATATTTAGGTTTCCCTCTGTTCTCTCCTATATAGAAAGATGAATTTGGAACTCTAAATCCAACATGGTTTGTAGTAGCTCTTTGAAACTTGACAAAATAAAGGAGTTCTCAGTTTTGTCTCTATAGTTTGTTTCCTCTTCAAGTAGCCCTAGGCACAGACTGTGGAAAGCACTTTCATTGAGATGGGTTGCCAATCTTCTAAGAAATAACGAGTTTCCGAAATACCAGCAAATATTTTTTCACACAATCTTGTTGATACTTGGTGGTAATGATCAGTACACAAATCCCACTTGGCTCACCAAATTTTGTTCTTCTATGTGGAAGCGTTCGTCTACAATAGCAGTTTTTATATTTAGGTTTCCCTCTGTTCTCTCCTATATAGATATATGAATTTGGAACTCTAAATCCAACAGGGTTTGTAGTAGCTCTTTGAAACTTGACAAAATAAAGGAGGTCTCAGATTTGTCTCTATGGTTTGTTTCCTCTTCAAGTAGCCCTAGGCACAGACTGTGGAAAGCACTTTCATTGAGATGGGTTGCCAAGCTTCTAAGAAATTACGAGTTTCCGAAATACCAGCAAATATTTTTTCACCCAATCGTGATGATACTTGGTGCTAATGATCAGTACACAAATTCCACTTGGCTCACCAAATTTTGTTCTTCTAGGTTGAAGCGTTCGTCTACAGTAGCAGATTTTATATTTAGGTTTCCCTCTGTTCTCTCCTATATAGAAAGATGAATTTGGAACTCTAAATCCAACATGGTTTGTAGTAGCTCTTTGAAACTTGACAAAATAAAGGAGTTCTCAGTTTTGTCGCTATGGTTTGTTTCCTCTTCAAGTAGCCCTAGGCACAGACTGTGGAAAAGCACTTTAATTGAGAGGGGTTCCAAGCTTCTAAGAAATAACGAGTTTCCGAAATACCAGCAAATATTTTTTCACCCAATCTTGATGATACTTGGTGGTAATGATCAGTACACAAATCCCACTTGGCTCACCAAATTTTGTTCTTCTAGGTTGAAGCGTTCGTCTACAGTAGCAGTTTTTTTATTTAGGTTTCACTCTGTTCTCTCATATATAGATAGATGAATTTGGAACTCTAAATCCAACATGGTTTGTAGTAGCTATTTGGCACTTGACAAAATAAAGGAGTTCTCAAATTTGCCTCTATGATTTGTTTCCTCTTAAAGTAGCCCTAGGCACAGACTGTGGAATAGCACTTTCATTGAGAGGGGTTGCAAAGCTTCTAAGAAATAACGAGTTTCCAAAATACCAGCAAATATTTTTTCACCCAAATTTGATGATTCTTGGTGGTAATGATCAGTACACAAATACCACTTGGCTCACGAAATTTTGTTCTTCTAGTTTGAAGCTTTCGTCTACAGTAGCAGTTTTTATATTTAGGTTTCCCTTTGTTCTCTCATATATAGATAGATGAATTTCGAACTCTAAATCCAAAATGTTTTGTAGTAGCTCTTTGAAACTTGACAAAATAAAGGAGTTCTCAGTTTTGTCTCTATGGTTTGTTTCCTCTTCAAGTAGCCCTAGGCACAGACTGTGGAAAGCACTTTCATTGAGATGGGTTGCCAAGCTTCTAAGAAATAACGAGTTTCCGAAATACCAACAAATATTTTTGCACACAATCTTGTTGATACTTGGTGGTAATGATCAGTACACAAATCCCACTTGGCTCACCAAATTTTGTTCTTCTAGGTTGAAGCGTTCGTCTACAGTAGCAGTTTTTATATTTAGGTTTCTCTCTGT
The DNA here is from genome assembly GCF_048772815.1 of Callospermophilus lateralis. Lineage (NCBI taxonomy): Eukaryota > Metazoa > Chordata > Mammalia > Rodentia > Sciuridae > Callospermophilus > Callospermophilus lateralis. The sequence continues at coordinate 102,275 of NW_027514740.1, read as the reverse complement.
TCTCTCCTATATAGATAGATGAATTTGGAACTCTAAATCCAACAGGGTTTGTAGTAGCTCTTTGAATCTTGACAAAATTAAGGAGTTCTCAGATTTGTCTCTATGGTTTGTTTCCTCTTTAAAAGCCCTAGGCACAGACTGTGGAAAAGCAATTTCATTGAGAGGGGTTGCCAAGCTTATAAGAAAAAACGAGTTTCCGAAATACCAGCAAATATTTTTTCTCCCAATCTTTATGATACTTGGTGGTAATGATCAGTACACAAATCCCACTTGGCTCACCAAATTTTGTTCTTCTAGGTTGAAGCGTTCGTCTACAGTAGCAGTTTTTATATTTAGGTTTCCCTCTGTTCTCTCCTATATTGATAGATGAATTTGGAACTCTAAATCCAACATGCTTTGTAGTAGCTCCTTGAAACTTGACAAAATAAAGGAGTTCTCAGTTTTGTCTCTATGGTTTGTTTCCTCTTCAAGTAGCCCTAGGCACAGACTGTGGAAAAGCACTTTCATTGAGAGGGGTTGCCAAGCTTCTAAGAAATTCCGAGTTTCCGAAATACCAGCAAATATTTTTTCACCCAATCTTGATGATACTTGGTGGTAATGATCAGTACACAAATCCCACATGGCTCACCAAATTTTGTTCTTCTAAGTTGAAGCGTTCGTCTACAGTAGCAGTTTTATATTTAGGTTCATCTGTTCTCTCCTATATAGATAGATGAATTTGGAACTCTAAATCCAACATGGTTTGTAGTAGCTCTTTGAAACTTGAAAAAAATAAAGGAGTTCTCAGTTTTGTCTCTATGGTTTGTTTCCTCTTCAAGTAGCCCTAGGCACAGACTGTGGAAAAGCACTTTCATTGAGAGGGGTTGCCAAGCTTCTAGGAAATAACGAGTTTCCGAAAGACCAACAAATATTTTTTCAACCAAATTTGATGATTCTTGGTGGTAACGATCAGTACACAAATCCCACTTGGCTCACGAAATTTTGTACTTCTAGTTTGAAGCTTTCGTCTACAGTAGCAGTTTTTATATTTAGGTTTCCCTCTGTTCTCTCCTATATAGATAGATGAATTTGGAACTCTAAATCCAACATGGTATGTACTAGCTCTTTGAAACTTGACAAAATAAAGGAGTTCTCAGTTTAGTCTCTATGGTTTGTTTCCTCTTCAAGTAGCCATAGGCACAGACTGTGGGAAAGCACTTTCATTGAGAGGGTTTGCCAAGCTTCTAAGAAATAACGAGTTTCGAAATACCAGCAAATATTTTTTCACCCAATCTTGATGATACTTGGTGGTAATGATCAGTACACAAATCCCACTTGGCTCACCAAATTTTGTTCTTCTAGGTTGAAGCGTTCGTCTACAGTAGCAGTTTTTATATTTAGGTTTCCCTCTGTTCTCTCCCATATAGATAGATGAATTTGGAACTCTAAATCCAACATGGTTTGTAGTAGCGCTTTGAAACTTGACAAAATAAAGGAGTTCTCAGTTTTGTCTCTATGGTTTGTTTCCTCTTCAAGTAGCCCTAGGCACAGACTGTGGAAAAGCACTTTCATTGAGAGGTGTTGCCAAGCTTCTAAGAAATTACGAGTTTTCGAAATACCAGCAAATATTTTTTCACCCAATCTTGATGATACTTGGTGCTAATGATCAGTACACAAATCCCACTTGGCTCACCAAATTTTGTTCTTCTAAGTTGAAGCGTTCGTCTAGAGTAGCAGTTTTTATATTTAGGTTTCCCTCTGTTCTCTCCCATATATATAGATGAATTTGGAACTCTAAATCCAACATGATTTGTAGTAGCTCTTTGAAACTTGACAAAATAAAGGAGTTCTCAGTTTTGTCTCTATGGTTTGTTTCCTGTTCAAGTAGCCCTAGGCACAGACTGTGGAAAAGCACTTTCATTGAGAGGTGTTGCCAAGCTTCTAAGAAATTACGAGTTTCCGAAATACCAGCAAATTTTTTTTCACCCAATCGTGATGATACTTGGTGCTAATGATCAGTACACAAATCCCACTTGGCTCACCAAATTTTGTTCTTCTAGGTTGAAGCGTTCGTCTACAGTAGCAGTTTGTATATTTAGGTTTCCCTCTGTTCTCTCCTATATAGAAAGATGAATTTGGAACTCTAAATCCAACATGGTTTGTAGTAGCTCTTTGAAACTTGACAAAATAAAGGAGTTCTCAGTTTTGTCGCTATGGTTTGTTTCCTCTTCAAGTAGCCCTAGGCACAGACTGTGGAAAAGCACTTTAATTGAGAGGGGTTCCAAGCTTCTAAGAAATAACGAGTTTCCGAAATAACAGCAAATATTTTTTCACCCAATCTTGATGATACTTCGTGGTAATGATCAGTACACAAATCCCACTTGGCTCACCAAATTTTGTTCTTCTAGGTTGAAGCGTTCGTCTACAGTAGCAGTTTTTATATTTAGGTTTCACTCTGTTCTCTCATATATAGATAGATGAATTTGGAACTCTAAATCCAACATGGTTTGTAGTAGCTATTTGGAACTTGACAAAATAAAGGACGTCTCAGATTTGTCTCTATGGTTTGTGTCCTCTTCAAGTAGCCCTAGGCACAGACTGTGGAAAAGCACTTTCATTGAGAGGGGTTGCCAAGCTTCTAAGAAGTAACGAGTTTCCGAAATACCAGCAAATATTTTTTCACCCAATCTTGATGGTACTTGGTGGTAATGATAAGTACACAAATCCCACTTGCCTCACCAAATTTTGTTCTTCTAGGTTGAAGCGTTAGTCTACAGTAGCAGTATTTATATTTAGGTTTCTCTCTGTTCTCTCCTATATAGATAGATGAATTTGGAACTCTAAATCCAACATGGTTTGTAGTAGCTCTTTGAAACTTGACAAAATAAAGGAGTTCTCAGTTTTGTCTCTATGGTTTGTTTCCTCTTCAAGTAGCCCTAGGCACAGACTGTGGAAAAGCACTTTCATTGAGAGGGGTTGCCAAGCTTCTAAGAAATAACGAGTTTCCGAAATACCAGCAAATATTTTTTCACCCAAATTTGATGATTCTTGGTGGTAATGATCAGTACACAAATCCCACTTGGCTCACGAAATTTTGTTCTTCTAGTTTGAAACTTTCGTCTACAGTAGCAGTTTTTATATTTAGGTTTCACTCTGTTCTCTCCTATATAGATAGATGAATTTGGAACTCTAAATCCAACATGGTTTGTAGTAGCTCTTTGAAACTTGACAAAATAAAGGAGTTCTCAGATTTGCCTCTATGGTTTGTTTCCTCTTCAAGTAGCCCTAGGCCCAGACTGTGGAAAAGCACTTTCATTGAGAGGGGTTGCCAAGCTTATAAGAAATAACGAGTTTCCGAAATACCAGCAAATATTTTTTCACCCAATCTTGATGATACTTGGTGGTAATGATCAGTACACAAATCCCTTTTGGCTCACCAAATTTTGTTCTTCTAGGTTGAAGCGTTCGTCTACAGTAGCAGTTTTTATATTTAGGTTTCACTCTGTTTTCTCATATATAGATAGATGAATTTGGAACTCTAACTCCAACATGGTTTGTAGTAGCTCTTTGAAACTTCAAAAAAATAAAGGAGTTCTCAGTTTTGTGTCTATGGTTTGTTTCCTCTTCAAGTAGCCCTAGGCACAGACTGTGGAAAAGCACTTTCATTGAGAGGGGTTGCCAAGCTTCTAGGAAATAACGAATTTCCGAAAGACCAACAAATATTTTTTCAACCAAATTTGATGATTCTTGGTGGTAACGATCAGTACACAAATCCCACTTGGCTCACGAAATTTTGTACTTCTAGTTTGAAGCTTTCGTCTACAGTAGCAGTTTTTATATTTAGGTTTCCCTCTGTTCTCTCCTATATAGATAGATGAATTTGGAACTCTAAATCCAACATGGTATGTAGTAGCTCTTTGAAACTTGACAAAATAAAGGAGTTCTCAGTTTAGTCTCTATGGTTTGTTTCCTCTTCAAGTAGCCATAGGCACAGACTGTGGGAAAGCACTTTCATTGAGAGGGTTTGCCAAGCTTCTAAGAAATAACGAGTTTCGAAATACCAGCAAATATTTTTTCACCCAATCTTGATGATACTTGGTGGTAATGATCAGTACACAAATCCCACTTGGCTCACCAAATTTTGTTCTTCTAGGTTGAAGCGTTCGTCTACAGTAGCAGTTTTTATATTTAGGTTTCCCTCTATTCTCTCCCATATAGATAGATGAATTTGGAACTCTAAATCCAACATGGTTTGTAGTAGCTCTTTGAAACTTGACAAAATAAAGGAGTTCTCAGTTTTGTCTCTATGGTTTGTTTCCTCTTCAAGTAGCCCTAGGCACAGACTGTGGAAAAGCACTGTCATTGAGAGGTGTTGCCAAGCTTCTAAGAAATTACGAGTTTTCGAAATACCAGCAAATATTTTTTCACCCAATCTTGATGATGCTTGGTGCTAATGATCAGTACACAAATCCCACTTGGCTCACCAAATTTTGTTCTTCTAAGTTGAAGCGTTCGTCTACAGTAGCAGTTTTTATATTTAGGTTTCCCTCTGTTCTCTCCTATATAGAAAGATGAATTTGGAACTCTAAATCCAACATGGTTTGTAGTAGCTCTTTGAAACTTGACAAAATAAAGGAGTTCTCAGTTTTGTCACTATGGTTTGTTACCTCTTCAAGTAGCCCTAGGCACAGACTGTGGAAAAGCACTTTCATTGAGAGGGGTTCCCAAGCTTCTAAGAAATAACGAGTTTCCGAAATACCAGCAAATATTTTTTCACCCAATCTTGATGATACTTGGTGGTAATGATCAGTACACAAATCCCACTTGGCTCACCAAATTTTGTTCTTCTAGGTTGAAGCGTTCGTCTACAGTAGCAGTTTTTATATTTAGGTTTCACTCTGTTCTCTCATATATAGATAGATGAATTTGGAACTCTAAATCCAACATGGTTTGTAGTAGCTCTTTGAAACTTGACAAAATAAAGTAGTTCTCAGTTTTGTCTCTATGGTTTGTTTCCTCTTCAAGTAGCCCTAGGCACAGACTGTGGAAAAGCACTTTCATTGAGAGGGGTTGCCAAGCTTCTAAGAAATAACGAGTTTCCGAAATACCAGCAAATATTTTTTCACCCTAATTTGATGATTCTTGGTGGTAACGATCAGTACACAAATCCCACTTGGCTCACGAAATTTTGTACTTCTAGTTTGAAGCTTTCGTCTACAGTAGCAGTTTTTATATTTAGGTTTCCCTCTGTTCTCTCCTATATAGATAGATGAATTTGGAACTCTAAATCCAACATGGTATGTAGTAGCTCTTTGAAACTTGACAAAATAAAGGAGTTCTCAATTTTGTCTCTATGGTTTGTTTCCTCTTAAAGTAGCCCTAGGCACAGACAGTGGAAAGCACTTGCATTGAGATGGGTTGCCAAGCTTCTAAGAAACAACGAGTTTCCGAAATACCAGCAAATATTTTTTCACCCAATCTAGTTGATGCTTGGTGGTAATGATCAGTACACAAATCCCACTTTGCTCACCAAATTTTGTTCTTCTATTTTGAAGCGTTCGTCTACCATAGCAGTTTTTATATTTAGGTTTTCCATTGTTCTCTCGTATTTAGATAGATGAATTTGAAACTCTAAATCCAACATGGTTTGTAGTAGCTCCTTGAAACTTGACAAAATAAAGGAGTTCTCAGTTTTGTCTCTATGGTTTGTTTCCTCTTCAAGTAGCCCTAGGCACAGACTGTGGAAAGCACTTTCATTGAGAGGGGTTGCCAAGCTTCTAAGAAATAACGAGTTTCCGAAATACCAGCAAATATTTTTTCACCCAATCTTGATGATACTTGGTGGTAATGATCAGTACACAAATCCCACTTGGCTCACCAAATTTTGTTCTTCTAGGTTGAAGCGTTCGTCTACAGTAGCAGTTTTTATATTTAGGTTTCCCTCTCTTCTCTCCCATATAGATAGATGAATTTGGAACTCTAAATCCAACATGGTTTGTCGTAGCTCTTTGAAACTTGACAAAATAAAGGAGTTCTCAGTTTTGTCTCTATGGTTTGTTTCCTCTTCATGTAGCCCTAGGCACAGACTGTGGAAAAGCACTTTCATTGAGAGGGGTTGCCAAGATTCTAAGAAATTACGAGTTTCCGAAATACCAGCAAATATTTTTTACTCAATCTTGATGATACTTGGTGCTAATGATCAGTAAACAAATCCCACTTGGCTCACCAAATTTTGTTCTTCTAAGTTGAAGCGTTCGTCTACAGTAGCAGTTTTTATATTTAGGTTTACCTCTGTTCTCTCCTATATAGAAAGATGAATTTGGAACGCTAAATCCAACATGGTTTGTAGTAGCTCTTTGAAACTTGACAAAATAAAGGAGTTCTCTGTTTTGTCGCTATGGTTTGTTTCCTCTTCAAGTAGCCCTAGGCACAGACTGTGGAAAAGCACTTTAATTGAGAGGGGTTCCCAAGCTTCTAAGAAATAACGAGTTTCCGAAATACCAGCAAATATTTTTTCACCCAATCTTGATGATACTTGGTGGTAATGATCAGTACACAAATCCCACTTGGCTCACCAAATTTTGTTCTTCTAGGTTGAAGCGTTCGTCTACAGTAGCAGTTTTTATATTTAGGTTTCACTCTGTTCTCTCATATATAGATAGATGAATTTGGAACTCTAAATCCAACATGGTTTGTAGTAGCTCTTTGAAACTTGACAAAATAAAGGAGTTCTCAGTTTTTTCTCTATGGTTTGTTTCCTCTTCAAGTAGCCCTAGGCACAGACTGTGGAAAAGCACTTTCATTGAGAGGGGTTGCCAAGCTTCTAAGAAATAACGAGTTTCCGAAATACCAGCAAATATTTTTTCACCCAAATTTGATGATTCTTGGTGGTAACGATGAGTACACAAATCCCACTTGGCTCACGAAATTTTGTACTTCTAGTTTGAAGCTTTCGTCTACAGTAGCAGTTTTTATATTTAGGTTTCCCTCTGTTCTCTCCTATATAGATAGATGATTTTGGAACTCTAAATCCAACATGGTATGTAGTAGCTCTTTGAAACTTGACAAAATAAAGGAGTTCTCAGTTTTGTCTCTATGGTTTGTTTCCTCTTAAAGTAGCCCTAGGCACAGACAGTGGAAAGCACTTGCATTGAGATGGGTTGCCAAGCTTCTAAAAAATAACGAGTTTCCGAAATACCAGCAAATATTTTTTCACCCAATCTAGTTGATACTTGGTGGTAATGATCAGTACACAAATCCCACTTTGCTCACCAAATTTTGTTCTTCTATTTTGAAGCGTTCGTCTATCGTAGCAGTTTTTATATTTAGGTTTCCCTCTGTTCTCTCCTATATAAATAGATGAATTTGGAACTCTAAATCCAACATGGTTTGTAGTAGCTCTTTGAAACTTGACAAAATAAAGGAGTTCTCAGTTTTGTCGCTAAGGTTTGTTTCCTCTTCAAGTAGCCCTAGGCACAGACTGTGGAAAAGCACTTTAATTGAGAGGGGTTCCAAGCTTCTAAGAAACAACGAGTTTCCGAAATACCAGCAAATATTTTTTCACCCAATCTTGATGATACTTGGTGGTAATGATCAGTACACAAATCCCACTTGGCTCACCAAATTTTGTTCTTCTAGGTTGATCGTTCGTCTACAGTAGAAGTTTTTATATTTAGGTTTCACTCTGTTCTCTCCTATATAGATAGATGAATTTGGAACTCTAAATCCAACATGGTTTGTAGTAGCTATTTGGAACTTGACAAAATAAAGGAGGTCTCAGATTTTTCTCTATGGTTGTGTCCTCTTCAAGTAGCCCTAGGCACAGACTGTGGAAAAGCACTTTCATTGAGAGGGGTTGCCAAGCTTCTAAGAAGTAACGAGTTTCCGAAATACCAGCAAATATTTTTTCACCCAATCTTTGGTACTTGGTGGTAATGATAAGTACACAAATCCCACTTGGCTTACCAAATTTTGTTCTTCTAGGTTGAAGCGTTCGTCTACAGTAGCAGTTTTTATATTTAGGTTTCCCTCTGCTCTCTCATATATAGATAGATGAATTTGGAACTCTAAATCCAACATGGTTTGTAGTAGCTCTTTGAAACTTGACAAAATAAAGGAGTTCTCAGTTTTGTCTCTATGGTTTGTTTCCTCTTAAAGTAGCCCTAGGCACAGATTGTGGAAAGCACTTTCATTGAGATGGGTTGCCAAGCTTCTAAGAAATAACGAGTTTCCGAAATACCAGCAAATATTTTTTCACCCAATCTTGATGATACTTGGTGGTAATGATCAGTACACAAATCCCACTTGGCTCACCAAATTTTGTTCTTCTAGGTTGAAGCGTTCGTCTGCAGTAGCAGTTTTTATATTTAGGTTCATCTGTTCTCTCCTATATAGATAGATGAATTTGGAACTCTAAATCCAACATGGTTTGTAGTAGCTCTTTGAAACTTCAAAAAAATAAAGGAGTTCTCAGTTTTGTCTCTATGGTTTGTTTCCTCTTCAAGTAGCCCTAGGCACAGACTGTGGAAAAGCACTTTCATTGAGAGGGGTTGCCAAGCTTCTAGGAAATAACGAGTTTCCGAAAGACCAACAAATATTTTTTCAACCAAATTTGATGATTCTTGGTGGTAACGATCAGTACACAAATCCCACTTGGCTCACGAAATTTTGTACTTCTAGTTTGAAGCTTTCGTCTACAGTAGCAGTTTTTATATTTAGGTTTCCCTCTGTTCTCTCCTATATAGATAGATGAATTTGGAACCCTAAATCCAACATGGTATGTAGTAGCTCTTTGAAACTTGACAAAATAAAGGAGTTCTCAGTTTAGTCTCTATGGTTTGTTTCCTCTTCAAGTAGCCATAGGCACAGACTGTGGGAAAGCACTTTCATTGAGAGGGTTTGCCAAGCTTCTAAGAAATAACGAGTTTCGAAATACCAGCAAATATTTTTTCACCCAATCTTGATGATACTTGGTGGTAATGATCAGTACACAAATCCCACTTGGCTCACCAAATTTTGTTCTTCTAGGTTGAAGCGTTCGTCTACAGTAGCAGTTTTTATATTTAGGTTTCCCTCTATTCTCTCCCATATAGATAGATGAATTTGGAACTCTAAATCCAACATGGTTTGTAGTAGCTCTTTGAAACTTGACAAAATAAAGGAGTTCTCAGTTTTGTCTCTATGGTTTGTTTCCTCTTCAAGTAGCCCTAGGCACAGACTGTGGAAAAGCACTTTCATTGAGAGGTGTTGCCAAGCTTCTAAGAAATTACGAGTTTTCGAAATACCAGCAAATATTTTTTCACCCAATCTTGATGATACTTGGTGCTAATGATCAGTACACAAATCCCACTTGGCTCACCAAATTTTGTTCTTCTAAGTTGAAGCGTTCGTCTACAGTAGCAGTTTTTATATTTAGGTTTCACTCTGTTCTCTCATATATAGAAAGATGAATTTGGAACTCTAAATCCAACATGGTTTGTAGTAGCTCTTTGAAACTTGACAAAATAAAGGAGTTCTCAGTTTTGTCACTATGGTTTGTTACCTCTTCAAGTAGCCCTAGGCACAGACTGTGGAAAAGCACTTTAATTGAGAGGGGTTCCCAAGCTTCTAAGAAATAACGAGTTTCCGAAATACCAGCAAATATTTTTTCACCCAATCTTGATGATACTTGGTGGTAATGATCAGTACACAAATCCCACTTGGCTCACCAAATTTTGTTCTTCTAGGTTGAAGCGTTCGTCTACAGTAGCAGTTTTTATATTTAGGTTTCACTCTGTTCTCTCATATATAGATAGATGAATTTGGAACTCTAAATCCAACATGGTTTGTAGTAGCTCTTTGAAACTTGACAAAATAAAGGAGTTCTCAGTTTTGTCTCTATGGTTTGTTTCCTCTTCAAGTAGCCCTAGGCACAGACTGTGGAAAAGCACTTTCATTGAGAGGGGTTGCCAAGCTTCTAAGAAATAACGAGTTTCCGAAATACCAGCAAATATTTTTTCACCCTAATTTGATGATTCTTGGTGGTAACGATCAGTACACAAATCCCACTTGGCTCACGAAATTTTGTACTTCTAGTTTGAAGCTTTCGTCTACAGTAGCAGTTTTTATATTTAGGTTTCCCTCTGTTCTCTAGTATATAGATAGATGAATTTGGAACTCTAAATCCAACATGGTATGTAGTAGCTCTTTGAAACTTGACAAAATAAAGGAGTTCTCAATTTTGTCTCTATGGTTTGTTTCCTCTTAAAGTAGCCCTAGGCACAGACAGTGGAAAGCACTTGCATTGAGATGGGTTGCCAAGCTTCTAAGAAACAACGAGTTTCCGAAATACCAGCAAATATTTTTTCACCCAATCTAGTTGATGCTTGGTGGTAATGATCAGTACACAAATCCCACTTTGCTCACCAAATTTTGTTCTTCTATTTTGAAGCGTTCGTCTACCATAGCAGTTTTTATATTTAGGTTTCCCATTGTTCTCTCGTATTTAGATAGATGAATTTGAAACTCTAAATCCAACATGGTTTGTAGTAGCTCCTTGAAACTTGACAAAATAAAGGAGTTCTCTGTTTTGTCTCTATGGTTTGTTTCCTCTTCAAGTAGCCCTAGGCACAGACTGTGGAAAGCACTTTCATTGAGAGGGGTTGCCAAGCTTCTAAGAAATAACGAGTTTCCGAAATACCAGCAAATATTTTTTCACCCAATCTTGATGATACTTGGTGGTAATGATCAGTACACAAATCCCACTTGGCTCACCAAATTTTGTTCTTCTAGGTTGAAGCGTTCGTCTACAGTAGCAGTTTTTATATTTAGGTTTCCCTCTCTTCTCTCCCATATAGATAGATGAATTTGGAACTCTAAATCCAACATGGTTTGTCGTAGCTCTTTGAAACTTGACAAAATAAAGGAGTTCTCAGTTTTGTCTCTATGGTTTGTTTCTTCTTCATGTAGCCCTAGGCACAGACTGTGGAAAAGCACTTTCATTGAGAGGGGTTGCCAAGATTCTAAGAAATTACGAGTTTCCGAAATACCAGCAAATATTTTTTACTCAATCTTGATGATACTTGGTGCTAATGATCAGTACACAAATCCCACTTGGCTCACCAAATTTTGTTCTTCTAAGTTGAAGCGTTCGTCTACAGTAGCAGTTTTTATATTTAGGTTTACCTCTATTCTCTCCTATATAGAAAGATGAATTTGGAACGCTAAATCCAACATGGTTTGTAGTAGCTCTTTGAAACTTGACAAAATAAAGGAGTTCTCTGTTTTGTCGCTATGGTTTGTTTCCTCTTCAAGTAGCCCTAGGCACAGACTGTGGAAAAGCACTTTAATTGAGAGGGGTTCCCAAGCTTCTAAGAAATAACGAGTTTCCGAAATACCAGCAAATATTTTTTCACCCAATCTTGATGATACTTGGTGATAATGATCAGTACACAAATCCCACTTGGCTCACCAAATTTTGTTCTTCTAGGTTGAAGCGTTCGTCTACAGTAGCAGTTTTTATATTTAGGTTTCACTCTGTTCTCTCATATATAGATAGATGAATTTGGAACTCTAAATCCAACATGGTTTGTAGTAGCTCTTTGAAACTTGACAAAATAAAGGAGTTCTCAGTTTTTTCTCTATGGTTTGTTTCCTCTTCAAGTAGCCCTAGGCACAGACTGTGGAAAAGCACTTTCATTGAGAGGGGTTGCCAAGCTTCTAAGAAATAACGAGTTTCCGAAATACCAGCAAATATTTTTTCACCCAAATTTGATGATTCTTGGTGGTAACGATGAGTACACAAATCCCACTTGGCTCACGAAATTTTGTACTTCTAGTTTGAAGCTTTCGACTACAGTAGCAGTTTTTATATTTAGGTTTCCCTCTGTTCTCTCCTATATAGATAGATGATTTTGGAACTCTAAATCCAACATGGTATGTAGTAGCTCTTTGAAACTTGACAAAATAAAGGAGTTCTCAGTTTTGTCTCTATGGTTTGTTTCCTCTTAAAGTAGCCCTAGGCACAGACAGTGGAAAGCACTTGCATTGAGTTGGGTTGCCAAGCTTCTAAAAAATAACGAGTTTCCGAAATACCAGCAAATATTTTTTCACCCAATCTAGTTGATACTTGGTGGTAATGATCAGTACACAAATCCCACTTTGCTCACCAAATTTTGTTCTTCTATTTTGAAGCGTTCGTCTATCGTAGCAGTTTTTATATTTAGGTTTCCCTCTGTTCTCTCCTATATAAATAGATGAATTTGGAACTCTAAATCCAACATGGTTTGTAGTAGCTCTTTGAAACTTGACAAAATAAAGGAGTTCTCAGTTTTGTCGCTATGGTTTGTTTCCTCTTCAAGTAGCCCTAGGCACAGACTGTGGAAAAGCACTTTAATTGAGAGGGGTTATAAGCTTCTAAGAAACAACGAGTTTCCGAAATACCAGCAAATATTTTTTCACCCAATCTTGATGATACTTGGTGGTAATGATCAGTACACAAATCCCACTTGGCTCACCAAATTTTGTTCTTCTAGGTTGATCGTTCGTCTACAGTAGAAGTTTTTATATTTAGGTTTCACTCTGTTCTCTCATATATAGATAGATGAATTTGGAACTCTAAATCCAACATGGTTTGTAGTAGCTATTTGGAACTTGACAAAATAAAGGAGGTCTCATATTTTTATCTATGGTTGTGTCCTCTTCAAGTAGCCCTAGGCACAGACTGTGGAAAAGCACTTTAATTGAGAGGGGTTGCCAAGCTTCTAAGAATTAACGAGTTTCCGAAATACCAGCAAATATTTTTTCACCCAATCTTTGGTACTTGGTGGTAATGATAAGTACACAAATCCCACTTGGCTTACCAAATTTTGTTCTTCTAGGTTGAAGCGTTCGTCTACAGTAGCAGTTTTTATATTTAGGTTTCCCTCTGCTCTCTCATATATAGATAGATGAATTTGGAACTCTAAATCCAACATGGTTTGTAGTAGCTCTTTGAAACTTGACAAAATAAAGGAGTTCTCAGTTTTGTCTCTATGGTTTGTTTCCTCTTAAAGTACCCCTAGGCACAGATTGTGGAAAGCACTTTCATTGAGAGGGGTTGCCAAGCTTCTAAGAAATAAAGAGTTTCCAAAATACCAGCAAATATTTTTTCACACAATCTTGTTGATACTTGGTGGTAATGATCAGTACACAAATCCCACTTGGCTCACTAAATTTTGGTCTTCTAGGTTGAAGCATTCGTCTACAGTAGCAGTGTTTATATTTAGGTTTCTCTCTGTTCTCTCCTATATAGATAGATGAATTTGGAACTCTAAATCCAACATGGTTTGTAGTAGCTCTTTGAAACTTGTCAAAATATAGGAGTTCTCAGATTTGTCTCTATGTTTTGTTTTCTCCTCAAAAAGCCCTAGGCACAGACTGTGGAAAAGCACTTTCATTGAGAGGGGTTGCCAAGCTTCTAAGAAATAACGAGTTTCCGAAATACCAGCAAATATTTTTTCACCCAAATTTGATGATTCTTGGTGGTAATGATCAGTACACAAATCCCACTTGGCTCACGAAATTTTGTTCTTCTAGTTTGAAACTTTCGTCTACAGTAGCAGTTTTTATATTTAGGTTTCACTCTGTTCTCTCCTATATAGATAGATGAATTTGGAACTCTAAATCCAACATGGTTTGTAGTAGCTCTTTGAAACTTGACAAAATAAAGGAGTTCTCAGATTTGCCTCTTTGGTTTGTTTCCTCTTCAACTATCCCTAGGCCCAGACTGTGGAAAAGCACTTTCATTGAGAGGGGTTGCCAAGCTTGTAAGAAATAACGAGTTTCCGAAATACCAGCAAATATTTTTTCACCCAATCTTGATGATACTTGGTGGTAATGATCAGTACACAAATCTTTTTTGGCTCACCAAATTTTGTTCTTCTAAGTTGAAGCATTCGTCTACAGTAGCAGTTTTTATATTTAGGTTTCACTCTGTTTTCTCATATATAGATAGATGAATTTGGAACTCTAAATCCAACATGGTTTGTAGTAGCTCTTTGAAACTTGACAAAATGAAGGAGTTCTCAGATTTGTCTCTATGGTTTGTTTCCTCTTAAAAAGCCCTTGGCACAGACTGTGGAAAAGCACTTTCATTGAGAGGGGTTGCCAAGCGTATAAGAAAAAACGAGTTTCCGAAATACCAGCAAATATTTTTTCACCCAATCTTGATGATACTTGGTGGTAATGATCAGTACACAAATCCCACTTGGCTTACCTAATTTTGTTCTTCTAGGTTGAAGCGTTCGTCTACAGTAGCAGTTTTTTTATATAGGTTTCCCTCTGTTCTCTCCTATATTGATAGATGAATTTGGAACTCTAAATCCAACATGCTTTGTAGTAGCTCTTTGAAACTTGACAAAATAAAGTAGTTTTCAGTTTTGTCTCTATGGTTTGTTTCTTCTTCAAGTAGCCCTAGGCACAGACTGTGGAAAAGCACTTTCATTGAGAGGGGTTGCCAAGCTTCTAAGAAATTCCGAGTTTCCGAAATACCAGCAAAAATTTTTTCACCCAACCTTGATGATACTTGGTGGTAATGATCAGTACACAAATCCCACATGGATCACCAAATTTTGTTCTTCTAGTTTGAAACTTTCGTCTACAGTAGCAGTTTTTATATTTAGGTTTCACTCTGTTCTCTCCTATATAGATAGATGAATTTGGAACTCTAAATCCAACATGGTTTGTAGTAGCTCTTTGAAACTTGACAAAATAAAGGAGTTCTCAGATTTGCCTCTTTGGTTTGTTTCCTCTTCAACTATCCCTAGGCCCAGACTGTGGAAAAGCACTTTCATTGAGAGGGGTTGCCAAGCTTGTAAGAAATAACGAGTTTCCGAAATACCAGCAAATATTTTTTCACCCAATCTTGATGATACTTGGTGGTAATGATCAGTACACAAATCCCTTTTGGCTCACCAAATTTTGTTCTTCTAGGTTGAAGCATTCGTCTACAGTAGCAGTTTTTATATTTAGGTTTCACTCTGTTTTCTCATATATAGATAGATGAATTTGGAACTCTAAATCCAACATGGTTTGTAGTAGCTCTTTGAAACTTGACAAAATGAAGGAGTTCTCAGATTTGTCTCTATGGTTTGTTTCCTCTTCAAAAGCCCTAGGCACAGACTGTGAAAAAGCACTTTCATTGAGAGGGGTTGCCAAGCTTATAAGAAAAAACGATTTTCCGAAATACCAGCAAATATTTTTTCACCCAATCTTGATGATACTTGGTGGTAATGATCAGTACACAAATCCCACTTGGCTTACCTAATTTTGTTCTTCTAGGTTGAAGCGTTCGTCTACAGTAGCAGTTTTTTTATATAGGTTTCCCTCTGTTCTCTCCTATATTGATAGATGAATTTGGAACTCTAAATCCAACATGCTTTGTAGTAGCTCTTTGAAACTTGACAAAATAAAGTAGTTTTCAGTTTTGTCTCTATGGTTTGTTTCTTCTTCAAGTAGCCCTAGGCACAGACTGTGGAAAAGCACTTTCATTGAGAGGGGTTGTCAAGCTTCTAAGAAATTCCGAGTTTCCGAAATACCAGCAAATATTTTTTCACCCAACCTTGATGATACTTGGTGGTAATGATCAGTACACAAATCCCACATGGATCACCAAATGTTGTTCTTCTAGGTTGAAGCGTTCGTCTACAGTAGCAGTTTTTATATTTAGGTTTCCTCTGTTCTCTCCTATGTAGATAGATGAATTTGGAACTCTAATCCAACATGGTTTGTAGTAGCTCTTTGCAACTTGACAAAATAAAGGAGTTCTCAGATTTGCCTCTTTTTTGTTTCCTCTTCAACTATCCCTAGGCCCAGACTGTGGAAAAGCACTTTCATTGAGAGGGGTTGCCAAGCTTGTAAGAAATAACGAGTTTCTGAAATACCAGCAAATATTTTTTCACCCAATCTTGATGATACTTGGTGGTAATGATCAGTACACAAATCCCTTTTGGCTCACCAAATTTTGTTCTTCTAGGTTGAAGCATTCGTCTACAGTAGCAGTTTTTATATTTAGCTTTCACTCTGTTTTCTCATATATAGATAGATGAATTTGGAACTCTAAATCCAACATGGTTTTTAGTAGCTCTTTGAAACTTGACAAAATGAAGGAGTTCTCAGATTTGTCTCTATGGTTTGTTTCCTCTTCAAAAGCCCTAGGCACAGACTGTGGAAAAGCACTTTCATTGAGAGGGGTTGCCAAGCTTATAAGAAAAAACGATTTTTAGGAAATACCAGCAAATATTTTTTCACCGAATCTTGATGATACTTGGTGGTAATGATCAGTACACAAATCCCACTTGGCTTACCAAATTTTGTTCTTCTAGGTTGAAGCATTCGTCTACAGTAGCAGTTTTTTTATATAGGTTTCCCTCTGTTCTCTCCTATATTGATAGATGAATTTGGAACTCTAAATCCAACATGCTTTGTAGTAGCTCTTTGAAACTTGACAAAATAAAGTAGTTTTCAGTTTTGTCTCTATGGTTTGTTTCTTCTTCAAGTAGCCCTAGGCACAGACTGTGGAAAAGCACTTTCATTGAGAGGGGTTGCCAAGCTTCTAAGAAATTCCGAGTTTCCGAAATACCAGCAAATATTTTTTCACCCAATCTAGTTGATACTTGGTGGTAATGATCAGTACACAAATCCCACTTTGCTCACCAAATTTTGTTCTTCTAGGTTGAAGCGTTCGTCTACAGTAGCAGTGTTTATATTTAGGTTTCCTCTGTTCTCTCCTATGTAGATAGATGAATTTGGAACTCTAAATCCAACATGGTTTGTAGTAGCTCTTTGAAACTTGACAAAATAAAGGAGTTCTCAGTTTTGTCTCTATGGTTTGTTTGCTCTTAAAGTAGCCCTAGGCACAGACTGTGGAAAAGCACTTTCATTGAGATGGGTTGCCAAGCTTCTAAGAAATAACGAGTTTCCGAAATACCAGCAAATATTTTTTCACCCAATCTTGATGATACTTGGTGGTAATGATCAGTACACAAATCCCACTTGCCTCACCAAATTTTGTTCTTCTAGGTTGAAGCGTTCGTCTAAAGTAGCAGTGTTTATATTTAGGTTTCACTCTGTTCTCTCCTATATAGATAGATGAATTTGGAACTCTAAATCCAACATGGTTTGTAGTAGCTCTTTGAAACTTGACAAAATAAAGGAGTTCTCAGTTTTGTCTCTATGGTTTGTTTCCTCTTCAAGTAGCCCTAGGCACAGACTGTGGAAAAGCACTTTCATTGAGAGGGGTTGCCAAGCTTCTAAGAAATAACGAGTTTCCGAAATACCAGCAAATATTTTTTCACCCAAATTTGATGATTCTTGGTGGTAATGATCACTACACAAATCCCACTTGGCTCACGAAATTTTGTACTTCTAATTTGAAGCTTTCGTCTACAGTAGCAGTTTTTATATTTAGGTTTCCCTCTGTTCTCTCCTATATAGATAGATGAATTTGGAACTCTAAATCCAACATGGTTTGTAGTAGCTCTTTGAAACTTGAAAAAATAAAGGAGTTCTCAGATTTGCCTCTATGGTTTGTTTCCACTTAAAGTAGCCCTAGGCACAGACAGTGGAAAGCACTTGCATTGAGATGGGTTGCCAAGCTTCTAAGAAATAACGAGTTTCCGAAATTCCAGAAAATATTTTTTCACCTAATCTTGATGATACTTGGTGGTAATGATCAGTACACAAATCCCTTTTGGATCACCAAATTTTGTTCTTCTAGGTTGAAGCGTTCGTCTACAGTAGCAGTTTTTATATTTAGGTTTCACTCTGTTTTCTCGTATTTAGATAGATGAATTTGGAACTCTAAATCCAACATGGTTTGTAGTAGCTCTTTGAAACTTGACAAAATAAAGGAGTTCTCAATTTTGTCTCTATGGTTTGTTTCCTCTTCAAGTAGCCCTAGGCACAGACTCTGGAAAGCACTTTCATTGAGATATGTTGCCAAGCTTCTAAGAAATAACGAGTTTCCGAAATACCAGCAAATATTTTTTCACACAATCTTGTTGATACTTGGTGGTAATGATCAGTACACAAATCCCACTTGGCTCACAAAATTTTGTTCTTCTAAGTTGAAGCGTTCGTCTACAGTAGCAGTTTTTATATTTAGGTTTCCCTCTGTTTTCTCCTATATAGAAAGATGAATTTGGAACTCTAAATCCAACATGGTTTGTAGTAGCTCTTTGAAACTTGACAAAATAAAGGAGTTCTCAGTTTTTTCTCTATGGTTTGTTACCTCTTCAAGTAGCCCTAGGCACAGACTGTGGAAAAGCACTTTCATTGAGAGGGGTTCCCAAGCTTCTAAGAAATAACGAGTTTCCGAAATACCAGCAAATATTTTTTCAACCAATCTTGATGATACTTGGTGGTAATGATCAGTACACAAATCCCACTTGGCTCACCAAATTTTGTTCTTCTAGGTTGAAGCGTTCGTCTACAGTAGCTGTTTTTATATTTAGGTTTCACTCTGTTCTCTCATATATAGATAGATGAATTTGGAACTCTAAATCCAACATGGTTTGTAGTAGCTCTTTGAAACTTGACAAAATAAAGGAGTTCTCAGTTTTGTCTCTATGGTTTGTTTCCTCTTCAAGTAGCCCTAGGCACAGACTGTGGAAAAGCACTTTCATTGAGAGGGGTTGCCAAGCTTCTAAGAAATAACGAGTTTCCAAAAGACCAGCAAATATTTTTTCACCCTAATTTGATGATTCTTGGTGGTAACGATCAGTACACAAATCCCATTTGGCTCACGAAATTTTGTACTTCTAGTTTGAAGCTTTCGTCTACAGTAGCAGTTTTTATATTTAGGTTTCCCTCTGTTCTCTCCTATATAGATAGATGAATTTGGAACTCTAAATCCAACATGGTATGTAGTAGCTCTTTGAAACTTGACAAAATAAAGGAGTTCTCAGTTTTGTCTCTATGGTTTGTTTCCTCTTAAAGTAGCCCTAGGCACAGACTGTGGAAAGCACTTGCATTGAGATGGGTTGCCAAGCTTCTAAGAAATAACGAGTTTCCGAAATACCAGCAAATATTTTTTCACCCAATCTAGTTGATACTTGGTGGTAGTGATCAGTACACAAATCCCACTTTGCTCACCAAATTTTGTTCTTCTATTTTGAAGCGTTCGTCTACCGTAGCAGTTTTTATATTTAGGTTTCCCTCTGTTCTCTCCTATATAGATAGATGAATTTGGAACTCTAAATCCAACATGGATTGTAGTAGCTCTTTGAAACTTGACAAAATAAAGGAGTTCTCAATTTTGTCTCTATGGTTTGTTTCCTCTTCAAGTAGCCCTAGGCACAGACTGTGGAAAAGCACTTTCATTGAGAGGGGTTGCCAAGCTTCTAAGAAATAACGAGTTACCGAAATATCAGCAAATATTTTTTCACCCAAATTTGATGATTCTTTTTGGTAATGATCAGTACACAAATCCCACATGGCTCACCAAATTTTGTTCTTCTAGGTTGAAGCTTTCGTCTACAGTAGCAGTTTTTATATTTAGGTTTCCCTTTGTTCTCTCGTATTTAGATAGATGAATTTGAAACTCTAAATCCAACATGGTTTGTAGTAGCTCTTTGAAACTTGACAAAATAAAGGAGTTCTCAGTTTTTTCTTTATGGTTTGTTTCCTCTTCAAGTAGCCCTAGGCACAGACTGTGGAAAGCACTTTCATTGAGAGGGTTTGCCAATCTTCTAAGAAATAACGAGTTTCCGAAATACCAGCAAATATTTTTTCACCCAATCTTGATGATACTTGGTGGTAATGATCAGTACACAAATCCCACTTGGCTCACCAAATTTTGTTCTTCTAGGTTGAAGCGTTCGTCTACAGTAGCAGTTTTTATATTTAGGTTTCCCTCTGTTCTCTCCCATATAGATAGATGAATTTGGAACTCTAAATCCAACATGGTTTGTAGTAGCCCTTTGAAACTTGACAAAATAAAGGAGTTCTCAGTTTTGTCTCTATGGTTTGTTTCCTCTTCTAGTCGCCCTAGGCACAGACTGTGGAAAAGCACTTTCATTGAGAGGTGTTGCCAAGCTTCTAAGAAATTACGAGTTTTCGATATACCAGCAAATATTTTTTCACCCAATCTTGATGATACTTGGTGCTAATGATCAGTACACAAATCCCACTTGGCTCACCAAATTTTGTTCTTCTAAGTTGAAGCGTTCGTCTACAGTAGCAGTTTTTATATTTAGGTTTCCCTCTGTTTTCTCCTATATAGAAAGATGAATTTGGAACTCTAAATCCAACATGGTTTGTAGTAGCTCTTTGAAACTTGACAAAATAAAGGAGTTCTCAGTTTTGTCGATATGGTTTGTTACCTCTTCAAGTAGCCCTAGGCACAGACAGTGGAAAGCACTTGCATTGAGAGGGGTTGCCAAGCTTCGAAGAAATTACGAGTTTCCGAAATACCAGCATATATTTTTTCACCCAATCTTGATGATACTTGGTGCTAATGATCAGTACACAAATCGCACTTGGCTCACCAAATTTTGTTCTTCTAAGTTGAAGCGTTCGTCTACAGTAGCATTTTTTATATTTAGGTTTCCCTCTGTTCTCTCCTATATAGAAAGATGAATTTGGAACTCTAAATCCAACATGGTTTGTAGTAGCTCTTTGAAACTTGACAAAATAAAGGAGTTCTCTGTTTTGTCGCTATGGTTTGTTTCCTCTTCAAGTAGCCCTAGGCACAGACTGTGGAAAAGCACTTTAATTGAGAGGGGTTCCCAAGCTTCTAAGAAATAACGAGTTTCCGAAATACCAGCAAATATTTTTTCACCCAATCTAGTTGATACTTGGTGGTAATGATCAGTACACAAATCCCACTTTGCTCACCAAATTTTGTTCTTCTATTTTGAAGCGTTCGTCTACCGTAGCAGTTTTTATATTTAGGTTTCCCTCTGTTCTTTCCTATATAAATAGATGAATTTGGAACTCTAAATCCAACATGGATTGTAGTAGCTCTTTGAAACTTGACAAAATAAAGGAGTTCTCAATTTTGTCTCTATGGTTTGTTTCCTCTTCAAGTAGACCTAGGCAAAGACTATGGAAAAGCACTTTCATTGAGAGGGGTTGCCAAGCTTCTAAGAAATAACGAGTTTCCGAAATATCAGCAAATATTTTTTCACCCAAATTTGATGATTCTTTTTGGTAATGATCAGTACACAAATCCCACTTCGCTCACCAAATTTTATTCTTCTAGGTTGAAGCGTTCGTCTAGAGTAGCAGTTTTTATATTTAGGTTTCCCTCTCTTCTCTCCTATATAGATAGATGAATTTGGAACTCTAAATCCAACATGGTTTGTAGTAGCTCTTTGAAACTTGACAAAATAAAGGAGTTCTCAGATTTGCTCTATGGCTTGTTTCCCCTTCAAGTAGCCATAGGCGCAGACTGTGGAAAAGCACTTTCATTGAGAGGGGTTGCCAAGCTTCTAAGAAATAACGAGTTTCCGAAATACCAGCAAATATTTTTTCACCCAAATTTGATGATTCTTGGTGGTAATGATCAGTACACAAATCCCACTTGGCTCACGAAATTTTGTTCTTCTAGTTTGAAACTTTCGTCTACAGTAGCAGTTTTTATATTTAGGTTTCACTCTGTTCTCTCCTATATAGATAGATGTATTTGGAACTCTAAATCCAACATGGTTTGTAGTAGCTCTTTGAAACTTGACAAAATAAAGGAGTTCTCAGATTTGCCTCTATGGTTTGTTTCCTCTTCAAGTAGCCCTAGGCCCAGACTGTGGAAAAGCACTTTCATTGAGAGGGGTTGCCAAGCTTGTAAGAAATAACGATTTTCCGAAATACCAGCAAATATTTTTTCACCCAATCTTGATGATACTTGGTGGTAATGATCAGTACACAAATCCCACTTGGCTCACCAAATTTTGTTCTTCTAGGTTGAAGCGTTCGTCTACAGTAGCAGTTTTTATATTTAGGTTTCACTCTGTTTTCTCATATATAGATAGATGAATTTGGAACTCTAAATCCAACATGGTTTGTAGTAGCTCTTTGAAACTTGACAAAATAAAGGAGTTCTCAGTTTTGTCTCTATGGTTTGTTTCCTCTTAAAGTAGCCCTAGGCACAGACTGTGGAAAGCACTTTCATTGAGATGGGTTGCCAAGCTTCTAAGAAATAACGTGTTTCCGAAATACCAGCAAATATTTTTTCACACAATCTTGTTGATACTTGGTGGTAATGATCAGTACACAAATCCCACTTGGCTCACCAGATTTTGGTCTTCTAGGTTGAAGCGTTCGTCTACAGTAGCAGTTTTTATATTTAGGTTTCTCTCTGTTCTCTCCTATATAGATAGATGAATTTGGAACTCTAAATCCAACATGGTTTGTAGTAGCTCTTTCAAACTTGACAAAATAAAGGAGTTCTCAGATTTGTCTCTATGGTTTCTTTCCTCTTCAAAAGCCCTAGTCACAGACTGTGGAAAGCACTTTCATTGAGATGGGTTGCCAAGCTTCTAAGAAATAACGAGTTTCCAAAATACCAGCAAATATTTTTTCACCCAATCTTGATGATACTTGGTGGTAATGATCAGTACACAAATCCCACTTGGCTCACCAAATTTTGTTCTTCTAGGTTGAAGCGTTAGTCTACAGTAGCAGTATTTATATTTAGGTTTCTCTCTGTTCTCTCCTATATAGATAGATGAATTTGGAACTCTAAATCCAACATGGTTTGTAGTAGCTCTTTGAAACTTGACAAAATAAAGGAGTTCTCAGTTTTCTCTCTATGGTTTGTTTCCTCTTCAAGTAGCCCTAGGCACAGACTGTGGAAAAGCACTTTCATTGAGAGGGGTTGCCAAGCTTCTAAGAAATAACGAGTTTCCGAAATACCAGCAAATATTTTTTCACCCAAATTTGATGATTCTTGGTGGTAATGATCAGTACACAAATCCCACTTGGCTCACGAAATTTTGTTCTTCTAGTTTGAAACTTTCGTCTACAGTAGCAGTTTTTATATTTAGGTTTCCCTCTGTTCTTTCCTATATAAATAGATGAATTTGGAACTCTAAATCCAACATGGATTGTAGTAGCTCTTTGAAACTTGACAAAATAAAGGAGTTCTCAATTTTGTCTCTATGGTTTGTTTCCTCTTCAAGTAGACCTAGGCAAAGACTATGGAAAAGCACTTTCATTGAGAGGGGTTGCCAAGCTTCTAAGAAATAACGAGTTACCGAAATATCAGCAAATATTTTTTCACCCAAATTTGATGATTCTTTTTGGTAATGATAAGTACACAAATCCCACTTCGCTCACCAAATTTTATTCTTCTAGGTTGAAGCGTTCGTCTAGAGTAGCAGTTTTTATATTTAGGTTTCCCTCTCTTCTCTCCTATATAGATAGATGAATTTGGAACTCTAAATCCAACATGGTTTGTAGTAGCTCTTTGAAACTTGACAAAATAAAGGAGTTCTCAGATTTGTCTCTATGGATTGTTTCCTCTTCAAGTAGCCATAGGCGCAGACTGTGGAAAAGCACTTTCATTGAGAGGGGTTGGAAAGCTTCTAAGAAATAACGAGTTTCCGAAATACCAGCAAATATTTTTTCACCCAAATTTGATGATTCTTTTTGGTAATGATCAGTACACAAATCCCACATGGCTCACCAAATTTTGTTCTTCTAGGTTTAAGCGTTCGTCTACAGTAGCAGTTTTTATATTTAGGTTTCCCTCTGTTCTCTCCTATATAGATAGATGAATTTGGAACTCTAAATCCAACATGGTTTGTAGTAACTCTTTGAAACTTGACAAAATAAAGGACTTCTCAGTTTTGTCTCTATGGTTTGTTTCCTCTTAAAGTAGCCCTAGGCACAGACTGTGGAAAGCACTTTCATTGAGATGGGTTGCCAAGCTTCTAAGAAATAACGAGTTTCCGAAATACCAGCAAATATTTTTTCACACAATCTAGTTGATACTTGGTGGTAATGATCAGTACACAAATCCCACTTGGCTCACCAAATTTTGTTCTTCTAGGTTGAAGCGTTCGTCTACAGTAGCAGTTTTTATATTTAGGTTTCTCTCTGTTCTCTCCTATATAGATAGATGAATTTGGAACTCTAAATCCAACATGGTTTGTAGTAGCTCTTTGAAACTTGAGAAAATAAAGGAGTTCTCAGATTTGTCCCTATGGCTTGTTTCCTCTTCAAGTAGCCCTAGGCGCAGACTGTGGAAAAGCACTTTCATTGAGAGGGGTTGCCAAGCTTCTAAAAAATAACGAGTTTCCGAAATACCAGCAAATATTTTTTCACCCAACCTTGATGATACTTGGTGGTAATGATCAGTACACATATCCCACTTGGCTTACCAAATTTTTTTCTTCTAGGTTGAAGCGTTCGTCTACAGTAGCAGTTTTATATTTAAGTTTCCCTCGGTTCTCTCCTATATAGAGAGATGAATTTGAAACTCTAAATCCAACATGGTTTGTAGTAGCTCTTTCAAACGTGACAAAATAAAAAAGTTCTCAGTTTTGTCTCTATGGTTTGTTTCCTCTTCATGTAGCCCTAGGCACAAACTGTGGAAAAGCACTTTCATTGAGAGAGGTTGCCAAGCTTCTAAGAAATTACGAGTTTCCGAAATACCAGCAAATATTTTTTCACCCAATCTTGATGATACTTGGAGCTAATGATCAGTACACAAATCCAACTTGGCTCACCAAATTTTGTTCTTGTAGGTTGAAGCGTTCGTCTACAGTAGCAGTTTTTATATTTAGGTTTCCCTCTGTTCTCTCCTATATAGAAAGATGAATTTGGAACTCTAAATCCAACATGGTTTGTAGTAGCTCTTTGAAACTTGACAAAATAAAGGAGTTCTCAGTTTTGTCTCTATGGTTTGTTTCCTCTTCAAGTAGCCCTAGGCACAGACTGTGGAAAGCACTTTCATTGAGAGGGGTTGCCAAGCTTCTAAGAAATAAAGAGTTTCCGAAATACCAGCAAATATTTTTTCATCCAATCTTGATGATACGTGGTGGTAATGATCAGTACACAAATCCCACTTGGCTCACCAAATTTTGTTATTTTATGTTGAAGCGTTCGTCTACAGTAGCAGTTTTTATATTTAGGTTCATCTGTTCTCTCCTATATAGATAGATGAATTTGGAACTCTAAATCCAACATGGTTTGTAGTAGCTCTTTGAAACTTGAAAAAAATAAAGGAGTTCTCAGTTTTGTCTCTATGGTTTGTTTCCTCTTCAAGTAGCCCTAGGCACAGACTGTGGAAAAGCACTTTCATTGAGAGGTGTTGCCAAGCTTCTAGGAAATAACGAGTTTCCGAAAGACCAAGAAATATTTTTTCAACCAAATTTGATGAATCTTGGTGGTAATGATCAGTACACAAATCCCACTTGGCTCTCGAAATTTTGTACTTCTAGTTTGAAGCTTTCGTCTACAGTAGCAGTTTTTATATTTAGGTTTCCCTCTGTTCTCTCCTATATAGATATATGAATTTGGAAATCTAAATCCAACATGGTATGTAGTAGCTCTTTGAAACTTGACAAAATAAAGGAGTTCTCAGTTTTGTCTCTATGGATTGTTTCCTCTTCAAGTAGCCCTAGGCACAGACTGTGGAAAGTACTTTCATTGAGATGGGTTGCCAAGCTTCTAAGAAATAACGTGTTTCCGAAATACCAGCAAATATTTTTTCACACAATCTTGTTGATACTTGGTGGTAATGATCAGTACACAAATCCCACTTGGCTCACCAAATTTTGGTCTTCTAGGTTGAAGCGTTCGTCTACAGTAGCAGTTTTTATATTTAGGTTTCTCTCTGTTCTCTCCTATATAGATAGATGAATTTGGAACTCTAAATCCAACATGGTTTGTAGTAGCTCTTTCAAACTTGACAAAATAAAGGAGTTCTCAGATTTGTCTCTATGGTTTCTTTCCTCTTCAAAAGCCCTAGTCACAGACTGTGGAAAGCACTTTCATTGAGATGGGTTGCCAAGCTTCTAAGAAATAACGAGTTTCCAAAATACCAGCAAATATTTTTTCACCCAATCTTGATGATACTTGGTGGTAATGATCAGTACACAAATCCCACTTGGCTCACCAAATTTTGTTCTTCTAGGTTGAAGCGTTAGTCTACAGTAGCAGTATTTATATTTAGGTTTCTCTCTGTTCTCTCCTATATAGATAGATGAATTTGGAACTCTAAATCCAACATGGTTTGTAGTAGCTCTTTGAAACTTGACAAAATAAAGGAGTTCTCAGTTTTGTCTCTATGGTTTGTTTCCTCTTCAAGTAGCCCTAGGCACAGACTGTGGAAAAGCACTTTCATTGAGAGGGGTTGCCAAGCTTCTAAGAAATAACGAGTTTCCGAAATACCAGCAAATATTTTTTCACCCAAATTTGATGATTCTTGGTGGTAATGATCAGTACACAAATCCCACTTGGCTCACGAAATTTTGTTCTTCTAGTTTGAAACTTTCGTCTACAGTAGCAGTTTTTATATTTAGGTTTCCCTCTGTTCTTTCCTATATAAATAGATGAATTTGGAACTCTAAATCCAACATGGATTGTAGTAGCTCTTTGAAACTTGACAAAATAAAGGAGTTCTCAATTTTGTCTCTATGGTTTGTTTCCTCTTCAAGTAGACCTAGGCAAAGACTATGGAAAAGCACTTTCATTGAGAGGGGTTGCCAAGCTTCTAAGAAATAACGAGTAACCGAAATATCAGCAAATATTTTTTCACCCAAATTTGATGATTCTTTTTGGTAATGATAAGTACACAAATCCCACTTCGCTCACCAAATTTTATTCTTCTAGGTTGAAGCGTTCGTCTAGAGTAGCAGTTTTTATATTTAGGTTTCCCTCTCTTCTCTCCTATGTAGATAGATGAATTTGGAACTCTAAATCCAACATGGTTTGTAGTAGCTCTTTGAAACTTGACAAAATAAAGGAGTTCTCAGATTTGTCTCTATGGCTTGTTTCCTCTTCAAGTAGCCATAGGCGCAGACTGTGGAAAAGCACTTTCATTGAGAGGGGTTGCCAAGCTTCTAAGAAATAACGAGTTTCCGAAATACCAGCAAATATTTTTTCACGCAAATTTGATGATTCTTTTTGGTAATGATCAGTACACAAATCCCACATGGCTCACCAAATTTTGTTCTTCTAGGTTGAAGCGTTCGTCTACAGTAGCAGTTTTTATATTTAGGTTTCCCTCTGTTCTCTCCTATATAGATAGATGAATTTGGAACTCTAAATCCAACATGGTTTGTAGTAACTCTTTGAAACTTGACAAAATAAAGGACTTCTCAGTTTTGTCTCTATGGTTTGTTTCCTCTTAAAGTAGCCCTAGGCACAGACTGTGGAAAGCACTTTCATTGAGATGGGTTGCCAAGCTTCTAAGAAATAACGAGTTTCCGAAATACCAGCAAATATTTTTTCACACAATCTAGTTGATACTTGGTGGTAATGATCAGTACACAAATCCCACTTGGCTCACCAAATTTTGTTCTTCTAGGTTGAAGCGTTCGTCTACAGTAGCAGTTTTTATATTTAGGTTTCTCTCTGTTCTCTCCTATATAGATAGATTAATTTGGAACTCTAAATCCAACATGGTTTGTAGTAGCTCTTTGAAACTTGAGAAAATAAAGGAGTTCTCAGATTTGTCCCTATGGCTTGTTTCCTCTTCAAGTAGCCCTAGGCGCAGACTGTGGAAAAGCACTTTCATTGAGAGGGGTTGCCAAGCTTCTAAGAAATAACGAGTTTCCGAAATACCAGCAAATATTTTTTCACCCAACCTTGATGATACTTGGTGGTAATGATCAGTACACATATCCCACTTGGCTTACCAAATTTTTTTCTTCTAGGTTGAAGCGTTCGTCTACAGTAGCAGTTTTATATTTAAGTTTCCCTCAGTTCTCTCCTATATAGATAGATGAATTTGAAACTCTAAATCCAACATGGTTTGTAGTAGCTCTTTGAAACGTGACAAAATAAAAAAGTTCTCAGTTTTGTCTCTATGGTTTGTTTCCTCTTCATGTAGCCCTAGGCACAAACTGTGGAAAAGCACTTTCATTGAGAGAGGTTGCCAAGCTTCTAAGAAATTACGAGTTTCCGAAATACCAGCAAATATTTTTTCACCCAATCTTGATGATACTTGGAGCTAATGATCAGTACACAAATCCCACTTTGCTCACCAAATTTTGTTCTTGTAGGTTGAAGCGTTCGTCTACAGTAGCAGTTTTTATATTTAGGTTTCCCTCTGTTCTCTCCTATATAGAAAGATGAATTTGGAACTCTAAATCCAACATGGTTTGTAGTAGCTCTTTGAAACTTGACAAAATAAAGGAGTTCTCAGTTTTGTCTCTATGGTTTGTTTCCTCTTCAAGTAGCCCTAGGCACAGACTGTGGAAAGCACTTTCATTGAGAGGGGTTGCCAAGCTTCTAAGAAATAAAGAGTTTCCGAAATACCAGCAAATATTTTTTCACCCAATCTTGATGATACGTGGTGGTAATGATCAGTACACAAATCCCACTTGGCTCACCAAATTTTGTTATTTTATGTTGAAGCGTTCGTCTACAGTAGCAGTTTTTATATTTAGGTTCATCTGTTCTCTCCTATATAGATAGATGAATTTGGAACTCTAAATCCAACATGGTTTGTAGTAGCTCTTTGAAACTTGAAAAAAATAAAGGAGTTCTCAGTTTTGTCTCTATGGTTTGTTTCCTCTTCAAGTAGCCCTAGGCACAGACTGTGGAAATGCACTTTCATTGAGAGGTGTTGCCAAGCTTATAGGAAATAACGAGTTTCCGAAAGACCAACAAATATTTTTTCAACCAAATTTGATGAATCTTGGTGTTAATGATCAGTACACAAATCCCACTTGGCTCACGAAATTTTTGTACTTCTAGTTTGAAGCTTTCGTCTACAGTAGCAGTTTTTATATTTAGGTTTCCCTCTGTTCTCTCCTATATAGATATATGAATTTGGAAATCTAAATCCAACATGGTATGTAGTAGCTCTTTGAAACTTGACAAAATAAAGGAGTTCTCAGTTTTGTCTCTATGGTTTGTTTTTTCTTAAAGTAGCCCTAGGCACAGACTGTGGAAAGCACTTGCATTGAGATGGGTTGCCAAGCTTCTAAGAAATAACGAGTTTCCGAAATACCAGCAAATATTTTTTCACCCAATCCAGTTGATACTTGGTGGTAATGATCAGTACACAAATCCCACTTTGCTCACCAAATTTTGTTCTTCTATTTTGAAGCGTTCGTCTACCGTAGCAGTTTTTATATTTAGGTTTCCCTCTGTTCTCTCCTATATAGATAGATGAATTTGGAACTCTAAATCCAACATGGTTTGTAGTAGCTCTTTGAAACTTGACAAAATAAAGGAGTTCTCAGTTTTGTCGCTATGGTTTGTTACCTCTTCAAGTAGCCCTAGGCACAGACTGTGGAAAAGCACTTTAATTGAGATGGGTTCCCAAGCTTCTAAGAAATAACGAGTTTCCGAAATACCAGCAAATATTTTTTCACCCAATCTTGATGATACTTGGTGGTAATGATCAGTACACAAATCCAACTTGGCTCACCAAATTTTGTTCTTCTAGGTTGAAGCGTTCGTCTAAAGTAGCAGTTTTTATATTTAGGTTTCACTCTATTCTCTCATATATAGATAGATGAATTTGGAACTCTAAATCCAACATGGTTTGTAGTAGCTCTTTGAAACTTGACAAAATAAAGGAGTTCTCAGTTTTGTCTCTATGGTTTGTTTCGTCTTCAAGTAGCCCTAGGCACAGACTGTGGAAAAGCACTTTCATTGAGAGGGGTTGCCAAGCTTCTAAGAAATAACGAGTTTCCGAAATACCAGCAAATATTTTTTCAACCAAATTTGATGAATCTTGGTGTTAATGATCAGTACACAAATCCCACTTGGCTCACGAAATTTTGTACTTCTAGTTTGAAGCTTTCGTCTACAGTAGCAGTTTTTATATTTAGGTTTCCCTCTGTTCTCTCCTATATAGATAGATGAATTTGGAACTCTAAATCCAACATGGTATGTAGTAGCTTTTTGAAACTTGACAAAATAAAGGAGTTCTCAGTTTTGTCTCTATGGTTTGTTTCCTCTTAAAGTAGCCCTAGGCACAGACAGTGGAAAGCACTTGCATTGAGATGGGTTGCCAAGCTTCTAAGAAATAACGAGTTTCCGAAATACCAGCAAATATTTTTTCACCCAATCTAGTTGATACTTGGTGGTAATGATAAGTACACAAATCCCACTTTGCTCACCAAATTTTGTTCTTCTATTTTGAAGCGTTCGTCTACCGTAGCAGTTTTTATATTTAGGTTTCCCTTTGTTCTCTCGTATTTAGATAGATGAATTTGGAACTCTAAATCCAACATGGATTGTAGTAGCTCTTTGAAACTTGACAAAATAAAGGAGTTCTCAATTTTGTCTCTATGGTTTGTTTCCTCTTCAAGTAGCCCTAGGCACAGACTGTGGGAAAGCACTTTCATTGAGAAGGGTTGCCAAGCTTCTAAGAAATAACGAGTTACCGAAATATCAGCAAATATTTTTTCACCCAAATTTGATGATTCTTTTTGGTAATGATCAGTACACAAATCCCACTTGGCTCACAAAATTTTGTTCTTCTAGGTTGAAGCGTTCGTCTACAGTAGCAGTTTTTATATTTAGGTTTCCCTCTGTTCTCTCCTATATAGATAGATGAATTTGGAACTCTAAATCCAACATGGTTTGTAGTAGCTCTTTGAAACTTGACAAAACAAAGGAGTTCTCAGATTTGTCTCTATGGTTTGTTTCCTCTTCAAAAGCCCTAGGCACAGACTGTGGAAAAGCACTTTCATTGAGAGGGTTTGCCAAGCTTATAAGAAAAAACGAGTTTCCGAAATACCAGCAAATATTTTTTCACCCAATCTTGATGATACTTGGTGGTAATGATCAGTACACAAATCCCACTTGGCTTACCAAATTTTGTTCTTCTAGGTTGAAGCGTTCGTCTACAGTAGCAGTTTTTATATTTAGGTTTCCCTCTGTTCTCTCCTATACAGATAGATGAATTTGGAACTCTAAATCCAACATGGTTTGTAGTAGCTCTTTGAAACTTGACAAAATAAAGGAGTTCTCAGTTTGGTCTCTCTGGTTTGTTTCCTCTTCAAGTAGCCCTAGGAACAGACTGTGGAAAAGGACCTTCATTGAGATGGGTTGCCAAGCTTCTAAGAAATATCGAGTTTCCGAAATAGCAGCAAATATTTTTTCACCCAAATTTGATGATTCTTCTTGGTAATGATCACTACACAAATCCCACTTGGCTCACCAAATTTTGTTCTTCTAGGTTGAAGCGTTCGTCTACAGTAGCAGTTTTTATATTTAGGTTTCCCTCTGTTCTCTCCTATATAGATAGATGAATTTGGAACTCTAAATCCAACATGGTTTGTAGTAGCTCTTTGAAACTTGACAAAATAAAGGAGTTCTCAGTTTTGTATCTATGGTTTGTTTCCTCTTCAAGTAGCCCTAGGCACAGACTGTGGAAAAGCACTTTCATTGAGAGGGGTTGCCAAGCTTCAAGGAAATAACGAATTTCGAAATAACAGCAAATATTTTTTCACCCAAATTTGATGATACTTGGTGGTAATGATCAGTACACAAATCCCACTTGGCTCACGAAATTTTGTTCTTCTAGTTTGAAGCTTTCGTCTACAGTAGCAGTTTTTATATTTAGGTTTCCCTTTGTTCTCTCGTATTTAGATAGATGAATTTGGAAATCTAAATCCAACATGGTTTGTAGTAGCTCTTTGAAACTTGACAAAATAAAGGAGTTCTCAGTTTTGTCTCTATGGTTTGTTTCCTCTTCAAGTAGCCCTAGGCACAGACTGTGGAAAGCACTTTCATTGAGAGGGGTTGCCAAGCTTCTAAGAAATAACGAGTTTCCGAAATACCAACAAATATTTTTTCACCCAATCTTGATGATACTTGGTGGTAATGATCAGTACACAAATCCCACTTGGCTCACCAAATTTTGTTCTTCTAGTTTGAAGCGTTCGTCTACAGTAGCAGTTTTTATATTTAGGTTTCCCTCTGTTCTCTCCCATATAGATAGATGAATTTGGAACTCTAAATCCAACATGGTTTGTAGTAGCTCTTTGAAACTTGACAAAATAATGGAGTTCTCAGATTTGTCTCTATGGTTTGCTTCCTCTTCACATAGCCCTAGCCACAGACTGTGGAAAATCATTTTCATTGAGAGGGGTTGCCAAGCTTCTAAGAAATAACGAGTTTCCGAAATACCAGCAAATATTTTTTCACCCAATCTTGATGATACTTGGTGGTAATGATCAGTACACAAATTCCACTTGGCTCACCAAATTTTGTTCTTCTAAGTTGAAGCGTTCGTCTACAGTAGCAGTTTTTATATTTAGGTTTCCCTTGATTCTCTGATATATAGATAGATGAATTTGGAACTCTAAATCCAACATGGTTTGTAGTACATCTTTGAAACTTGACAAAATAAAGGAGTTCTCAGTTTTGTCTCTATGGTTTGTTTCCTCTTCAAGTAGCCCTAGGCACAGACTGTGGAAAGCACTTTCATTGAGAGGGGTTGCCAAGCTTCTACGAAATAACGAGTTTCCGAAATACCAGCAAATATTTTTCACCCAATCTTGATAATACTTGGTGGTAATGATCAGTACACAAATCCCACATGGCTCACCAAATTTTGTTCTTCTAGGTTGAAGCTTTCGTCTACAGTAGCAGTTTTTATATTTAGGTTTCCCTTTGTTCTCTCGTATTTAGATAGATGAATTTGGAAATCTAAATCCAACATGGTTTGTAGTAGCTCTTTGAAACTTGACAAAATAAAGGAGTTCTCAGTTTTGTCGCTATGGTTTGTTTCCTCTTCAAGTAGCCCTAGGCACAGACTGTGGAAAAGCACTTTCATTGAGAGGGGTTCCCAAGCTTCTAAGAAATAACGAGTTTCCGAAATACCAGCAAATATTTTTTCACCCAATCTTGATGATACTTGGTGGTAATGATCAGTACACAAATTCCACTTGGCTCACGAAATTTTGTTCTTCTAGGTTGAAGCGTTCGTCTACAGTAGCAGTTTTTATATTTAGGTTTCCCTCGATTCTCTGATATATAGATAGATGAATTTGGAACTCTAAATCCAACATGGTTTGTAGTACATCTTTGAAACTTGACAAAATAAAGGAGTTCTCAGTTTTGTCTTTATGGTTTGTTTCCTCTTAAAGTAGCCCTAGGCACAGACTGTGGAAAGCACTTTCATTGAGATGGGTTGCCAAGCTTCCAAGAAATAACGAGTTTCCGATATACCAGCAAATATTTTTTCACACAATCTAGTTGATACTTGGTGGTAATGATCAGTACACAAATCCCACTTGGCTCACCAAATTTTGTTCTTCTAGGTTGAAGCGTTCGTCTACAGTAGCAGTTTTTATATTTAGGTTCATTAGTTCTCTCCTATATAGATAGATGAATTTGGAACTCTAAATCCAACATGGTTTGTAGTAGCTCTTTGAAACTTGACAAAATAAAGGAGTTCTCAGATTTGTCTCTATGGTTTGTTTCCTCTTCAAGTAGCCCTAGGCACAGACTGTGGAAAAGCACTTTCATTGAGAGGGTTGCCAAGCTTCTAAGAAATTACGAGTTTCCGAAATACCAGCAAATATTTTTTCACCCAATCTTGATAATACTTGGTGGTAATGATCAGTACACAAATCCCACATGGCTCACCAAATTTTGTTCTTCTAGGTTGAAGCTTTCGTCTACAGTAGCAGTTTTTATATTTAGGTTTCCCTTTGTTCTCTCGTATTTAGATAGATGAATTTGGAAATCTAAATCCAACATGGTTTGTAGTAGCTCTTTGAAACTTGACAAAATAAAGGAGTTCTCAGTTTTGTCGCTATGGTTTGTTTCCTCTTCAAGTAGCCCTAGGCACAGACTGTGGAAAAGCACTTTAATTGAGAGGGGTTCCCAAGCTTCTAAGAAATAACGAGTTTCCGAAATACCAGCAAATATTTTTTCACCCAATCTTGATGATACTTATTGGTAATGATCAGTACACAAATTCCACTTGGCTCACGAAATTTTGTTCTTCTAGGTTGAAGCGTTCGTCTACAGTAGCAGTTTTTATATTTAGGTTTCCCTCGATTCTCTGATATATAGATAGATGAATTTGGAACTCTAAATCCAACATGGTTTGTAGTACATCTTTGAAACTTGACAAAATAAAGGAGTTCTCAGTTTTGTCTTTATGGTTTGTTTCCTCTTAAAGTAGCCCTAGGCACAGACTGTGGAAAGCACTTTCATTGAGATGGGTTGCCAAGCTTCTAAGAAATAACGAGTTTCCGAAATACCAGCAAATATTTTTTCACACAATCTAGTTGATACTTGGTGGTAATGATCAGTACACAAATCCCACTTGGCTCACCAAATTTTGTTCTTCTAGGTTGAAGCGTTCGTCTACAGTAGCAGTTTTTATATTTAGGTTCATTAGTTCTCTCCTATATAGATAGATGAATTTGGAACTCTAAATCCAACATGGTTTGTAGTAGCTCTTTGAAACTTGACAAAATAAAGGAGTTCTCAGATTTGTCTCTATGGTTTGTTTCCTCTTCAAGTAGCCCTAGGCACAGACTGTGGAAAAGCACTTTCATTGAGAGGGGTTGCCAAGCTTCTAAGAAATTACGAGTTTCCGAAATACCAGCAAATATTTTTTCACCCAATCTTGATGATACTTGGTGGTAATGATCAGTACACAAATCCCACTTGGCTCAGCAAATTTTGTTCTTCTAGGTTGAAGCGTTCGTCTACAGTAGCAGTTTTTATATTTAGGTTTCCATCTGTTCTCTCCTATATAGATAGATGAATTTGGAACTCTAAATCCAACATGGTATGTAGAAGCTCTTTGAAACTTGACAAAATAAAGGAGTTCTCAGTTTTGTCTCTATGGTTTGTTTCCTCTTCAAGTAGCCCTAGGCACAGACTGTGGAAAGCACTTTCATTGAGATGGGTTGCCAATCTTCTAAGAAATAACGAGTTTCCGAAATACCAGCAAATATTTTTTCACACAATCTTGTTGATACTTGGTGGTAATGATCAGTACACAAATCACACTTGGCTCACCAAATTTTGGTCTTCTAGGTTGAAGCGTTCGTCTACAGTAGCAGTTTTTATATTTAGGTTTCTCTCTGTTCTCTCCTATATAGATAGATGAATTTGGAACTCTAAATCCAAAATTGTTTTTAGTAGCTCTTTGAAACTTGACAAAATAAAGGAGTTTTCAGATTTGTCTCTATGGTTTGTTTCCTCTTCAAAAGCCCTAGTCACAGACTGTGGAAAAGAACTTTCATTGAGAGGGGTTGCAAAGCTTATAAGAAAAAATGAGTTTCCGAAATACCAGCAAATATTTTTTCACCCAATCTTGATGATACTTGGTGTTAATGATCAGTACACAAATCCCACTTGGCTTACCAAATTTTGTTCTTCTAGGTTGAAGCGTTCGTCTACAGTAGCAGTTTTTATATTTAGGTTTCCCTCTGTTCTCTCCTATATTGATAGATGAATTTGGAACTCTAAAATCCAACATGCTTTGCAGTAGCTCCTTGAAACTTGACAAAATAAAGGAGTTTTCAGTTTTGTCTCTATGGTTTGTTTCCTCTTCAAGTAGCCCTAGGCACAGACGGTGGAAAAGCACTTTCATTGAGAGGGGTTGCCAAGCTTCTAAGAAATTACGAGTTTCGGAAATACCAGCAAATATTTTTTCACCCAATCTTGATGATACTTGGTGGTAATGATCAGTACACAAATCCCACTTGACTCACGAAATTTTGTTCTTCTAGGTTGAAGCGTTCGTCTACAGTAGCAGTTTTTATATTTAGGTTCATTAGTTATCTACTATACAGATAGATGACTTTGGAACTCTAAATCCAACATGGTTTGTAGTAGCTCTTTGAAAATTGACAAAATAAAGGAGTTCTCAGTTTTTTCTCTATGGTTTGTTTCCTCTTCAAGTAGCCCTAGGCACAAACTGTGGAAACGCACTTTCATTGATAGGGGTTGCCAAGCTTCTAAGAAATAACGCGTTTCCGAAATACCAGCAAATATTTTTTCACCCAAATTTGATGATTCTTGGTGGTAACGATCAGTACACAAATCACACTTGGCTCACGAAATTTTGTTCTTCTAGGTTGAAGCTTTCGTCTACAGTAGCAGTTTTTATATTTAGGTTTCCATCTGTTCTCTCCTATATAGATAGATGAATTTGGAACTCTAAATCCAACATGGTATGTAGAAGCTCTTTGAAACTTGACAAAATAAAGGAGTTCTCAGTTTTGTCTCTATGGTTTGTTTCCTCTTAAAGTAGCCCTAGGCACAGACTGTGGAAAAGCACTTGCATTGAGATATGTTGCCAAGCTTCTAAAAAATAAAGAGTTTCCGAAATACCAGCAAATATTTTTTCACCCAATCTAGTTGATACTTTGTGGTAATGATCAGTACACAAATCCCACTTTGCTCACCAAATTTTGTTCTTCTATTTTGAAGCGTTCATCTACCGTAGCAGTTTTTATATTTAGGTTTCTCTCTGTTCTCTCCTATATAGATAGATGAATTTGGAACTCTAAATCCAACATGGTTTGTAGTAGCTCTTTGAAACTTGACAAAATAAAGGAGTTCTCCGATTTTTCTCTATGGTTTGTTTTTCTTCAAGTAGCCCTATGAACAGACTGTGGAAAAGCACTTTCATTGAGAGGGGTTGCCAAGCTTCTAAGAAATAACAAGTTTCCGAAATACAAGCAAATATTTTTTCACCCAAATTTGATGATTCTTTTTGATAATGATCAGTACACAAATCCCACTTGGCTCACCAAATTTTGTTCTTCTACGTTGAAGCGTTCGTCTACAGAAGCAGTTTTTATATTTAGGTTTCCCTCTGTTCTCTCCTATATAGATAGATGAATTTGGAACTCTAAATCCAACATGGTTTGTAGTAGCTCTTTGAAACTTGACAAAATAAAGGAGTTCTCAGATTTGTCTCTATGGTTTGTTTCCTCTTCAAAAGCCCTAGGCACAGACTGTGGAAAAGCACTTTCATTGAAAGGGGTTGCCAAGCTTATAAGAAAAAATGAGTTTCCGAAATACCAGCAAATATTTTTTCACCCAATCTTGATGATACTTGGTGGTAATGATCAGTACACAAATCCCACTTGGCTTACCAAACTTTGCTCTTCTAGGTTGAAGCGTTTGTCTACAGTAGCAGTTTATATATTTAGGTTTCCCTCTGTTCTCTCCTATATTGATAGATGAATTTGGAACTCTAAATCCAACATGCTTTGTAGTAGCTCCTTGAAACTTGACAAAATAAAGGAGTTCTCAGTTTTGTCTCTATGGTTTGTTTCCTCTTCAAGTAGCCCTAGGCACAGACTGTGGAAAAGCACTTTCATTGAGAGGGGTTGCCAAGCTTCTAAGAAATTACGAGTTTCCGAAATACCAGCAAATATTTTTTCACCCAATCTTGATGATACTTGGTGGTAATGATCAGTACACAAATCCCACTTGGCTCACCAAATTTTGTTCTTCTAGGTTGAAGCGTTCGTCTACAGTAGCAGTTTTTATATTTAGGTTCATTAGTTCTCTCCTATATAGATAGATCAATTTGGAACTCTAAATCCAACATGGTTTGTAGTAGCTCTTTGAAACTTGACAAAATAAAGGAGTTCTCAGTTTTGTCTCTATGGTTTGTTTCCTCTTCAAGTAGCCCTAGGCACAGACTGTGGAAAAGCACTTTCATTGATAGGGGTTGCCAAGCTTCTAAGAAATAACGAGTTTCCGAAATACCAGCAAATATTTTTTCACCCAAATTTGATGATTCTTGGTGGTAACGATCAGTACACAAATCCCACTTGGCTCACGAAATTTTGTACTTCTAGTTTGAAGCTTTCGTCTACAGTAGCAGTTTTTATATTTAGGTTTCCCTCTGTTCTCTCCTATATAGATAGATGAATTTGGAACTCTAAATCCAACATGCTTTGTAGTAGCTCCTTGAAACTTGACAAAATAAAGGAGTTCTCAGTTTTGTCTCTATGGTTTGATTCCTCTTCAAGTAGCCCTAGGCACAGACTGTGGAAAAGCACTTTCACTGAGAGGGTTTGCCAGCTTCTAAGAAATTACGAGTTTCCGAAATACCAGCAAATATTTTTTCACCCAATCTTGATGATACTTGGTGGTAATGATCAGTACCCAAATCCCACTTGGCTAACCAAATTTTGTTCTTCTAGGATGAAGCATTCGTCTACAGTAGCAGTTTTTATATTTCGTTCCCCTCTGTTGTCTCCTATATAGATAGATGAATTTGGAACTCTAAATCCAGCATGGTTTGTAATAGCTTTTTGAAACTTGACAAAATAAAGAAATTCCCTGTTTTGTCTCTATGGTTTGTTTCCTCTTCAAGTAGCCCTAGGCACAGACTGTAGAAAAGCACTTTCATTGAGATGGGTTGCCAAGCTTCTAAGAAATAACGAGTTTCCGAAATACCAGCAAATATTTTTTCACCCAAATTTGATGATACTTGGTGGTAATGATCAGTACACAATTCCCACTTGGCTTACCAAATTTTGTTCTTCTACGTTGAAGCGTTCGTCTACAGTAGCAGTTTTTATATTTAGGTTTCCCTCTGTTCTCTCCTATATAGATAGATGAATTTGGAACTCTAAATCCAACATGGTTTGTAGTAGCTCTTTGAAACTTTACAAAATAAAGGAGTTCTCAGATTTGTCTCTATGGTTTGTTTCCTCTTCACATAGCCCTAGGCACAGACTGTGGAAAAGCATTTTCATTAAGAGGGGTTGCCAAGCTTCTAAGAAATAACGAGTTTCCGAAATACCATCAAATATTTTTTCACCCAATCTTGATGATACTTGGTGGTAATGATCAGTACACAAATCCCAATTGGCTCACCAAATTTTGTTCTTCTAGGTTGAAGCGTTCGTCTACAGTAGCAGTTTTTATATTTAGGTTTCCCTCTGTTCTCTCCTATATAGATAGATGAATTTGGAACTCTAAATCCAACATGGTTTGTAGTAGCTCTTTGAAACTTGGCAAAATAAAGAAGTTCTCAGTTTTGTCTCTATGGTTGTTTCCTCTTAAAGTAGCCCTAGGCACAGACTGTGGAAAGCACTTTCATTGAGATGGGTTGCCAAGCTTCTAAGAAATAACGAGTTTCCGAAATACCAGCAAATATTTTTTCACACAATCTAGTTGACACTTGGTGGTAATGATCAGTACACAAATTCCACTTGGCTCACCAAATTTTGTTCTTCTAGGTTGAAGCGTTCGTCTACAGTAGCAGTTTTTATATTTCGGTTTTCCTCTGTTCTCTCATATATAGATAGATGAATTTAGAACTCTAAATCCAACATGGTTTATAGTAGCTCTTTGAAACTTAACAAAATAAAGGAGTTCTCAGTTTTGTCTCTATGGTTTGTTTCCATTTCAAGTAGCCCTAGGCACAGACTGTGGAGAAGCACTTTCATTGAGAGGGGTTGCCAAGCTTCTAAGAAATAACGAGTTTCTGAAATACCAGCAAATATTTTTTCACCCAAATTTGATGATTCTTGGTGGTAATGATCAGTACACAAATCCCACTTGGCTCACGAAGTTTTGTTCTGCTAGTTTGAAGCTTTCGTCTACAGTAGCAGTTTTTATATTTAGGTTTCCCTCTGTTCTCTCCTATATAGATAGATGTATTTGGAAATCTAAATCCAACATGGTTTGTAGTAGCTCTTTGAAACATGACAAAATAAAGGAGTTCTCAGTTTGTCTCTATGGTTTGTTTCCTCTTAACGTAGACCTAGGCCCAGACTGTGGAAATCACTT
The DNA here is from genome assembly GCF_048772815.1 of Callospermophilus lateralis. Taxonomy (NCBI): domain Eukaryota; kingdom Metazoa; phylum Chordata; class Mammalia; order Rodentia; family Sciuridae; genus Callospermophilus; species Callospermophilus lateralis. The sequence continues at coordinate 62,414 of NW_027514740.1, read as the reverse complement.
TCATTGAGATGGGTTGCCAAGCTTCTAAGAAATAACGAGTTTCCGAAATACCAGCAAATATTTTTTCACCCAATCTTGTTGATACTTGGTGGTAATGATCAGTACACAAATCCCACTTGGCAAACCAAATTTTGTTCTTCTAGGTTGAAGCGTTTGTCTACAGTAGCAGTTTTTATATTTAGGTTTCTCTCTGTTCTCTCCTATATAGATAGATGAATTTGGAACTCTAAATCCAACATGGTTTGTAGTAGCTCTTTGAAACTTGACAAATTAAAGGAGTTCTCAGTTTTGTCTCTATGGTTTGTTTCCTCTTCAAGTAGCCCTAGGCACAGACTGTGGAAAAGCACTTTTATTGAGAGGGGTTGCCAAGCTTCTAAGAAATAACGAGTTTCCGAAATACCAGCAAATATTTTTTCCCCCAATCTTGATGATACTTGGTGGTAATGATCAGTACACAAATCCCACTTGGCTTACCAAATTTTGTTCTTCTAGGTTGAAGCGTTCGTCTACAGTAGCAGTTTTTATATTTAGGTTTCCCTCTGTTCTCTCCTTTATAGATAGATGAATTTGGAACTCTAAATCAAACATGCTTTGTAGTAGCTCCTTGAAACTTGATAAAATAAAGGAGTTCTCAGTTTTGTCTCTATGGTTTGGTTCCTCTTCAAGTAGCCCTAGGCATAGACTGTGGAAAAGCACTTTCACTGAGAGGGTTTGCCAAGATTCTAAGAAATTACGAGTTTCCGAAATACCAGCAAATATTTTTTCACCCAATCGTGATGATACTTGGTGGTAATGATCAGTACCCAAATCCCACTTGGCTCACCAAATTTTGTTCTTCTAGGATGAAGCATTCGTCTACAGTAGCAGTTTTTATATTCCGTTCCCCTCTGTTCTCTCCTATATAGATAGATGAATTTGGTACTCTAAATCCAGCATGGTTTCTAGTAGCTCTTTGAAACTTGAAAAAATAACGGACTTCTCAGTTTTGTCTCTCTGGTTTGTTTCCTCTTCAAGTAGCCCTAGGCACAGACTGTGGAAAAGCACTTTCATTGAGAGGGGTTGCCAAGCTTCTAAGAAAAAACGAGTTTCCGAAATACCAGCAAATATTTTTTCACCCAATCTTGATGATACTTCGTGGTAATGATCAGTACACAAATCCAACTTGGCTCACAAAATTTGTTCTTCTAGGTTGAAGTGTTCGTCTACAGTAGCAGTGTTTATATTTAGGTTTCCCTCTGTTCTCTCCTATATAGATAGATGAATTTGGAACTCTAAATCCAACATGGTTTGTAGTAGCTCTTTGAGACTTGACAAAATAAAGGAGCACTCAGTTTTCTCTCAATGGTTTGTTTCCTCTTCAAGTAGCCCTAGGCACACACTGTGGAAAAGCACTTTCATTGAGATGGGTTGCCAAGCTTCTAAGAAATAACGAATTTCCAAAATACCAGCAAATATTTATTCACCCAAACTTGATGATACTTGGTGGTAATGATCAGTACACAAATCCCACTTGGGTCACCAAATTTTGTTCTTCTAGGTTGAAGCGTTCGTCTACAGTAGCAGTTTATATATTTAGGTTTCCCACTGTTCTCTCCTATATAGATAGATGAATTTGGAACTCTAAATCCAACATGGTTTGTAGTAGCTCTTTGAAACTTGACAAAATAAAGGAGTTCTCAGTTTTGTCTCTATGGTTTGTTTCCTCTTAAAGTAGCCCTAGGCACAGACTGTGGAAAGCACTTTCATTGAGATGGGTTGCCAAGCTTCTAAGAAATAACGAGTTTCCGAAATACCAGCAAATATTTTTTCACACAATCTAGTTGATGCTTGGTGGTAATGATCAGTACACAAATCCCACTTGGCTCACCAAATTTTGTTCTTCTAGGTTGAAGCGTTCGTCTACAGTAGCAGTTTTTATATTTAGGTTCCTCTCTGTTCTCTCCTATATAGATAGATGAATTTGGAACTCTAAATCCAACATGGTTTGTAGTAGCTCTTTGAAACTTGACAAAATAAAGGAGTTCTCAGATTAGTCTCCATTGTTTGTTTCCTCTTCAAGTAGCCCTAGGCACAGACTGTGGAAAAGCACTTTCATTGAGAGGGGTTTCCAAGCTTCTAAGAAATAACGAGTTTCCGAAATACCAGCAAATATTTTTTCACCCAATCTTGATGATACTTGTTGGTAATGATAAGTACACAAATCCCACTTGGCTTACCAAATTATGTTCTTCTAGGTTGAAGCGTTCGTCTACAGTAGCAGTTTTTATATTTAGGTTTCCCTCTGTTCTCTCCTATATAGATAGATGAATTTGGAACTCTAAATCCAACATGCTTTGTAGTAGCTACTTGAAACTTGACAAAATAAAGGAGTTCTCAGTTTTGTCTCTATGGTTTGGTTCCTCTTCAAGTAGCCCTAGGCAAACACTGTGGAAAAGCACTTTCACTGAGAGGGTTTGCCAAGCTTCTAAGAAATTACGAGTTTCCGAAATACCAGCAAATATTTTTTCATCCAATCTTGATGATACTTGGTGGTAATGATCAGTACCCACATCCCACTTGGCTCACCAAATTTTGTTCTTCTAGGATGAAGCATTCGTCTACAGTAGCAGTTTTTATATTTCGTTCCCCTCTGTTCTCTCCTATATAGATAGATGAATTTGGAACTCTAAATCCAACATGGTTTGTAGTAGCTCTTTGAAAATTGACAAAATAAAGGAGTTCTCAGTTTTGTCTCTATGGTTTGTTTCCTCTTCAAGTAGCCCTAGGCACAGACTGTGGACAAGCACTTATATTGAGAGGGGTTGCCAAGCTTCTAAGAAATAACGAGTTTCCGAAATACCAGCATATATTTTTTCACCCAATCTTGATGATACTTGGTGGTAATGATCAGTACACAAATCCCACGTGGCTTACCAAATTTTGTTTTTCTAGGTTGAAGCGTTCGTCTACAGTAGCAGTTTTTATATTTAGGTTTCCCTCTGTTCTCTCCTATATAGATAGATGAATTTGGAACTCTAAATCCAACATGCTTTGTAGTAGCTCCTTGAAACTTGACAAAATAAAGGAGTTCTCAGTTTTGTCTCTATGGTTTGGTTCCTCTTCAAGTAGCCCTAGGCACAGACTGTGGAAAAGCACTTTCACTGAGAGGGTTTGCCAAGCTTCTAAGAAATTACGAGTTTCCGAAATACCAGCAAATATTTTTTCACCCAATCTTGATGATACTTGGTGGTAATGATCAGTACCCAAATCCCACTTGGCTCACCAAATTTTGTTCTTCTAGGATCAAGCATTCGTCTACAGTAGCAGTTTTTATATTTCGTTCCCCTCTGTTCTCTCCTATATAGATAGATGAATTTGGAACTCTAAATCCAGCATGGTTTGTAATAGCTCTTTGAAACTTGACAAAATAAAGAAATTCCCTGTTTTGTCTCTATGGTTTGTTTCCTCTTCAATTAGCCCTAGGCACAGACTGTGGTAAAGCACTTTCATTGAGAGGGGTTGTCAAGCTTCTAAGAAATAACGTGTTTCCGAAATACCAGCAAATATTTTTTCACCCAAATTTGATGATACTTGGTGGTAATGATCAGTACACAATTCCCACTTGGCTTACCAAATTTTGTTCTTCTAAGTTGAAGCGTTCGTCTACAGTAGCAGTTTTATATTTAGGTTTCCCTCTGTTCTCTCCTATATAGATAGATGAATTTGGAACTCTAAATCCAACATGGTTTGTAGTAGCTCTTTGAAACTTGACAAAATAAAGGAGTTCTCAGATTTGTCTCTATGGTTTGTTTCCTCTTCTCATAGCCCTAGGCACAGACTGTGGAAAAGCATTTTCATTGAGAGGGGTTGCCAAGCTTCTAAGAAATAACGAGTTTCCGAAATACCATCAAATATTTTTCACCCATTCTTGATGATACTTGGTGGTAATGATCAGTACACAAATCCCACTTGGCTCACCAAATTTTGTTCTTCTAGGTTGAAGCGTTCGTCTAGAGTAGCAGTTTTTATATTTAGGTTTCCCTCTGTTCTCTACTATATAGATAGATGAATTTGGAACTCTAAATCCAACATGGTTTGTAGTAGCTCTTTGAAACTTGACAAAATGAAGGAGTTCTCAGTTTTGTCTCTATGGTTTGTTTCCTCTTAAAGTAGACCTAGGCACAGACTGTGGAAAGCACTTTCATTGAGATTGGTTGCCAAGCTTCTAAGAAATAACGAGTTTCCGAAATACCAGCAAATATTTTTTCACCCAATCTTGATGATACTTGGTGGTAGTGATCAGTACACAAATCCCACTTGGCTCACCACAATTTGTTCTTCTAGGTTTAAGCGTTCGTCTACAGTAGCAGTTTTTATATTTAGGTTTCCCTCTGTTCTCTCCTATACAGATAGATGAATTTGGATCTCTAAATCAAACATGGTTTTAGTAGCTATTTGAAACTTGACAAAATAAAGGAGTTCTCAGTTTGGTCTCTCTGGTTTGTTTCCTCTTCAAGTAGCCCTAGGAACAGACTGTGAAAATGCACTTTCATTGAGATGGGTTGACAAGCTTCTAAGAAATATCGAGTTTCCGAAATACCAGCAAATATTTTTTCATCCAAACTTGATGATACTTGGTGGTAATGATCAGCACACAAATCCCACTTGGCTCACCAAATTTTGTTCATCTAGGATGAAGCATTCGTGTACAGTAGCAGTTTTTATATTTAGGTGTCCCTCTGTTCTCTCCTATATAGATAGATGAATTTGGAACTCTAAATCCAACATAGATTGTAGTAGCTCTTTGAAACTTGACAAAATAAAGGAGTTCTCAATTTTGTCTCTATGGTTTGTTTCCTCTTCAAGTAGCCCTAGGCACAGACTGTGGAAAAGCACTTGCATTGAGAGGGGTTGCCAAGCTTCTAAGAAATAACGAGTTTCCGAAATACCAGCAAATATTTTTTCACCCAAATTTGATGATTCTTTTTGGTAATGATCAGTACACAAATCCCACTTGGCTCACCAAATTTTGTTCTTCTAGGTGAAGCGTTCGTCTACAGTAGCAGTTTTTATATTTAGGTTTCCCTCTGTTCTCTCCTATATAGATAGATGAATTTGAAATTCTAAATCCAACATGGTTTGTAGTAGCTCTTTGAAACTTGACAAAATAAAGGAGTTCTCAGTTTTTTCTCTATGGTTTGTTTCCTCTTAAAGTAGCCCTAGGCACAGACTGTGGAAAGCACTTTCATTGAGATGGGTTGCAAAGCTTCTAAGAAATAACGAGTTTCCGAAATACCAGCAAATATTTTTTCACACAATCTAGTTGATACTTGGTGGTAATGATCAGTACACAAATCCCACTTGTCTTACCAAATTTTGTTCTTTTAAGTTGAAGCGTTCGTCTACAGTAGGAGTTTTTATATTTAGGTTTCCCTCTGTTCTCTCCTATATAGATAGATGAATTTGGAACTCTAAATCCAACATGGTTTGTAGTAGCTCTTTGAAACTTGACAAAATAATGGAGTTCTCAGATTTGTCTCTATGGTTTGTTTCCTCTTCACTTAGCCCTAGTCACAGACTGTGGAAAATCATTTTCATTGAGAGGGGTTGCCAAGCTTCTAAGAAATAACGAGTTTCCGAAATACCAGCAAATATTTTTTCACCCAATCTTGATGATATTTGGTGGTAATGATCAGTACACAAATTCCACTTGGCTCACCAAACTTTGTTCTTCTAGGTTGAAGCGTTCGTCTACAGTAGCAGTTTTTATATTTAGGTTTTCCTCTGTTCTCTCATATATAGATAGATGAATTTAGAACTCTAAATCCAACATGGTTTATAGTAGCTCTTTGAAACTTAACAAAATAAAGGAGTTCTCAGTTTTGTCTCTATGGTTTGTTTCCTTTTCAAGTAGCCCTAGTCACAGACTGTGGAAAAGCACTTTCATTGAAAGGGGTTGCCAAGCTTCTAAGAAATAACGAGTTTCTGAAATACCAGCAAATATTTTTTCACCCAAATTTGATGATTCTTGGTGGTAATGATCAGTACACAAATCCCACTTGGCTCACGAAGTTTTGTTCTGCTAGTTTGAAGCTTTCGTCTACAGTAGCAGTTTTTATATTTAGGTTTCCCTCTGTTCTCTCCTATATAGATAGATGTATTTGGAAATCTAAATCCAACATGGTTTGTAGTAGCTCTTTGAAACTTGACAAAATAAAGGAGTTCTCAGTTTGTCTCTATGGTTTGTTTCCTCTTAAAGTAGACCTAGTCCCAGACTGTGGAAATCACTTTCATTGAGATGGGTTGCCAAGCTTCTAAGAAATAACGAGTTTCCGAAATACCAGCAAATATTTTTTCACACAATCTTGTTGATACTTGGTGGTAATGATCAGTACACAAATCCCACTTGGCAAACCAAATTTTGTTCTTCTAGGTTGAAGCGTTTGTCTACAGTAGCAGTTTTTATATTTAGGTTTCTCTCTATTATCTCCTATATAGATAGATGAATTTGGAACTCTAAATCCAACATGGTTTGTAGTAGCTCTTTGAAAATTGACAAATTAAAGGAGTTCTCAGTTTTGTCTCTAATGTTTGTTTCCTCTTCAAGTAGCCCTAGGCACAGACTGTGGAAAAGCACTTTTATTGAGAGGGGTTGCCAAGCTTCTAAGAAATAACGAGTTTCCGAAATACCAGCAAATATTTTTTCCCCCAATCTTGATGATACTTGGTGGTAATGATCAGTACACAAATCCCACTTGGCTTACCAAATTTTGTTCTTCTAGGTTGAAGCGTTCGTCTACAGTAGCAGTTTTTATATTTAGGTTTCCCTCTGTTCTCTCCTTTATTGATAGATGAATTTGGAACTCTAAATCCAACATGCTTTGTAGTAGCTCCTTGAAACTTGACAAAATAAAGGAGTTCTCAGTTTTGTCTCTATGGTTTGGTTCCTCTTCAAGTAGCCCTAGGCACAGACTGTGGAAAAGCACTTTCACTGAGAGGGTTTGCCAAGATTCTAAGAAATTAAGAGTTTCCGAAATACCAGCAAATATTTTTTCACCCAATCTTGATGATACTTGGTGGTAATGATCAGTACCCAAATCCCACTTGGCTCACCAAATTTTGTTCTTCTAGGATGAAGGATTCGTCTACAGTAGCAGTTTTTATATTTCGTTCCCCTCCGTTCTCTCCTATATAGATAGATGAATTTGGAACTCTAAATCCAGCATGGTTTCTAGTAGCTCTTTGAAACTTGAAAAAATAACGGACTTCTCAGTTTTGTCTCTATGGTTTGTTTCCTCTTCAAGTAGCCCTAGGCACAGACTGTGGAAAAGCACTTTCATTGAGAGGGGTTGCCAAGCTTCTAAGAAAAAACGAGTTTCCGAAATACCAGCAAATATTTTTTCACCCAATCTTGATGATACTTCGTGGTAATGATCAGTAAGAATATCCCACTTGGCTCACAAAATTTTGTTCTTCTAGGTTGAAGCGTTCGTCTACAGTAGCAGTTTTTATATTTAGGTTTCCCTCTGTTATCTCATATATAGATAGATGAATTTGGAACTCTAAATCCAACATGGTTTGTAGTAGCTCTTTGAGACTTGACAAAATAAAGGAGCTCTCAGTTTTGTCTCTATGGTTTGTTTCCTCTTCAAGTAGCCCTAGGCACACACTGTGGAAAAGCACTTTCATTGAGATGGGTTGCCAAGCTTCTAAGAAATAACGAATTTCCAAAATACCAGCAAATATTTATTCACCCAAACTTGATGATACTTGGTGGTAATGATCAGTACACAAGTCCCACTTGGGTCACCAAATTTTGTTCTTCTAGGTTGAAGCGTTCGTCTACAGTAGCAGTTTATATATTTAGGTTTCCCACTGTTCTCTCCTATATAGATAGATGAATTTGGAACTCTAAATCCAACATGGTTTGTAGTAGCTCTTTGAAACTTGACAAAATAAAGGAGTTCTCAGTTTTGTCTCTATGGTTTGTTTCCTCTTCAAGTAGCCCTGTGCACAGACTGTGGAAAGCACTTTCATTGAGATTGGTTGCCAAGCTTCTAAAAAATAACGAGTTTCCGAAATACCAGCAAATATTTTTTCACCCAATCTTGATGATACTTGGTGGGAGTGATCAGTACACAAATCCCACTTGGCTCACCACATTTTGTTCTTCTAGGTTGAAGCGTTCATCTACAGTAGCAGTTTTTATATTTAGATTTCTCTCTGTTCTCACCTATAGAGATAGATGAATTTGAAATTCTAAATCCAACATGGTTTGTAGTAGCTCTTTGAAACTTGACAAAATAAAGGAGTTCTCAGTTTTTTCTCTATGGTTTGTTTCCTCTTCAAGTAGCCCTTGGCACAGACTGTGGAAAGGCACTTTCATTGAGATGGGTTGCCAAGCTTCTAAGAAATATCGAGTTTCCAAAATACCAGCAAATATTTTTTCAACCAAACTTGATGATACTTGGTGGTAATGATGAGTACACACATCCCACTTGGCTCACCAAATTTTGTTCTTCTAGGTTGAAGCGTTCGTCTACAGTAGCAGTTTTTATATTTAGGTTTCTCTCTGTTCTCTCCTATATAGATAGATGAATTTGGAACTCTAAATCCAACATGGTTTGTAGTAGCTCTTTGAAACTTGACAAAATAAAGGAGTTCTCAGTTTTGTCTCTATTGTTTGTTTCCTCTTCAAGTAACCTTAGGCACAGACTGTGGAAAAGCACTTTCATTGAGAGGTGTTGCCAAGCTTCTAAGAAATAACGAGTTTCCGAAATACCAGCAAATATTTTTTCACCCAAGCTTGATGATACTTCGTGGTAATGATCAGTACACAAATCCCAATTGGCTCACAAAATTTTGTTCTTCTAGGTTGAAGCGTTCGTCGACAGTAGCAGTTTTTATATTTAGGTTTCCCTCTGTTATCTCATATATAGATAGATGAATTTGGAACTCTAAATCCAACATGGTTTGTAGTAGCTCTTTGAGACTTGACAAAATAAAGGAGCTCTCAGTTTTGTCTCTATGGTTTGTTTCCTCGTCAAGTAGCCCTAGGCACACACTGTGGAAGAGCACTTTCATTGAGATGGGTTGCCAAGCTTCTAAGAAATAACGAGTTTCCAAAATACTAGCAAATATTTATTCACCCAATCTTGATGATACTTGTTGGTAATGATCAGTACACAAATCCCACTTGGGTCACCAAATTTTGTTCTTCTAGGTTGAAGCGTTCGTCTACAGTAACAGTTTTTATATTTAGGTTTCCCTCGATTCTCTGATATATAGATAGAAATATTTGGAAATCTAAATCCAACATGGTTTGTAGTACATCTTTGAAACTTGACAAAATAAAGGAGTACTCAGTTTTGTCTCTATGGTTTGTTTCCTCTTCAAGTAGCCCTAGGCACAGACTGTGGAAAGCACTTTCATTGAGAGGGGTTGCCATGCTTCTAAGAAATAACGAGTTTCCAAAATACCAGCAAATATTTTTTCACCCAAACTTGATAATACTTGTTGGTAATGATCAGTACACAAATCCCACTTGGATCACCAAATTTTGTTCTTCTAAGTTGAAGCGTTCGTCTACAGTAGCAGTTTTTATATTTATTTTTCCCTCTGTTCTCTCCCATATAGATAGATGAATTTGGAACTCTAAATACAACATGGTTTGTAGTAGCTCTTTGAAACTTGACAAAAAAAAGGGGTTCTCAGTTTTGTCATTATGGTTTGTTTCCTCTTCAAGTAGCCCTAGGCACAGCCTGTTTAAAAGCATGTTCATTGAGAGGGGTTGCCAAGCTTCTAAGAAATAATGATTTTCCGAAATACCAGCAAATATATTTTCACCCAATCTTGATGATACTTGGTGCTAATGATCAGTACACAAATCGCACTTGGCTCAAAAATTTTGTTCTTCTAGGTTGAAGCGTTCGTCTACAGTAGCAGTTTTTATATTTAGGTTTTCCTCTGTTCTCTCATATATAGATAGATGAATTTGGAACTCTAAATCCAACATGGTTTATAGTAGCTCTTTGAAACTTAACAAAATAAAGGAGTTCTCAGTTTTGTCTCTATGGTTTGTTTCCTCTTCAAGTAGCCCTAGTCACAGACTTTGGAAAAGCACTTTCATTGAGAGGGGTTGCCAAGCTCTAAGAAATAACGAGTTTCCGAAATACCAGCAAATATTTTTTCACCCAAATTTGATGATTCTTGGTGGTAATGATCAGTACACAAATCCCACTTGGCTCACGAAGTTTTGTTCTGCTAGTTTGAAGCTTTCGTCTACAGTAGCAGTTTTTATATTTAGTTTTCCCTCTGTACTCTCCTATATAGATAGATGAATTTGGAAATCTAAATCCAACATGGTTTGTAGTAGCTCTTTGAAACTTGACAAAATAAAGGACTTCTCAGTTTTGTCTCTATGGTTTGTTTACTCTTCAAGGAGCCCTAGTCATAGACGGTGGCAAGCACTTTCATTGAGATGGGTTGCCAAGCTTCTAAGAAATATCGAGTTTCCGAAATACCAGCAAATATTTTTTCACCCAAACTTGATGATACTTGGTGGTAATGATCAGTACACACATCCCACTTGGCTCACCAAATTTTGTTCTTCTAGGATGAAGCATTCGCCTACAGTAGCAGTTTTTATATTTTGATTTCCCTCTGTTCCCTCCTATATAGATAGATGAATTTGGAACCCTAAATCCGGCATGGTATGTAGTAGCTCTTTGAAACTTGACAAAATAAAGGAGTTCTCAGATTTGTCTCTATGGTTTGTTTCCTCTTCAAGTAGCCCTAGGCACAGACTGTGGAAAAGCACTTTCATTGAGAGGGTTTGCCAAGCTTCTAGGAAATTACGAGTTTCCGAAATACCAGCAAATATTTTTTCACCCAATCTTGATGATACTTGGTGGTAATGATCAGTACCCAAATCCCACTTGGCTCACCAAATTTTGTTCTTCTAGGATGAAGCATTCGTCTACAGTAGCAGTTTTTATATTTCGTTCCCCTCTGTTCTCTCCTATATAGATAGATGAATTTGGAACTCTATATCGAACATGGTTTGTAGTAGCTCTTTGAAACTTGACAAAATAAAGAACTTCCCTGTTTTGTCTCTATGGTTTGTTTCCTCTTCAAGTAGCCCTAGGAACTGACTGTGGAAAACCACTTTCATTGAGATGGGTTGCCAAGCGTCTAAGAAATTACGAGTTTCCGAAATACCAGCAAATATTTTTTCACCCAATCTTCATGGTACTTGGTGGTAATGATCAGTACACAAATCCCACTTGGCTCACCAAATTTTGTTTTTCTAGGTTGAAGTGTTCGTCTACAGTAACAGTTTTATATTTAGGTTTCCCTCTGTTCTCTCCTATATAGATAGATAATTTTGAAACTCTAAATCCAACATGGTTTGTAGTAGCTCTTTGAAACTTGACAAAATAAAGGACTTCTCAGTTTTGTCTCTATGGTTTGTTTACTCTTCAAGGAGCCCTAGTCATAGACGGTGGAAAGCACTTTCATTGAGATGGGTTGCCAAGCTTAAAGAAATAACAAGTTTCCGAAATACCAGCAAATATTTTTTAACCCAATCTTGATGATACTTGGTGGTAATGATCAGTACACTAATCCCACTTGGCTCACCAAGTTTTGTTCTTCTAGTTTGAAACGTTCCTCTACAGTAGCAGTTTTTATATTTAAGTTTCTCTCTGTTCTCTCCTATATAGATAGATGAATTTGGAACTCTAAATCCAACATGGTTTGTAGTAGCACTTTGAACCTTGACAAAATAAAGGAGTTCTCAGTTTTGTCTCTATGGTTTGTTTCCTCTTCAACTAGCCCTAGGCACAGACTGTGGAAAGCATTTTATTGAGAGAGTTTGCCAAGCTTCTACGAAATAACGAGTTTCCGAAATACCAGCAAATATTTTTTCACCCAATCTTGATAATACTTGGTGGTAATGATCAGTACACAAATCCCACTTGGCTCACCAAATTTTGTTCTTCTCCGTTGAAGCGTTCGTCGACAGTAGCAGTTTTTATATTTAGGGTTCACTCCGTTCTCTCATATATAGATAGATGAATTTGGAACTCTAAATCCAACATGGTTTGTAGTAGCTCTTTGAAACTTGACAAAATAAAGGTGTTCTCAGTTTTGTCTCTATGGTTTTTTTACTCTTCAAGTAGCCCTAGTCATAGACGGTGGAAAGCACTTTCATTGAGATGGGTTGCCAAGCTTCTAAGAAAGAACGAGTTTCCGAAATACCAGCAAACATTTTCTCACCCAATCTTGATGATACTTGTTGCTAATGATCGGTACACAGATCCCACTTGGCTCACCAAATTTTGTTCTTCTAGGTTGAAGGTTTCGTCTACAGTAGCAGTTTTTATATTTAGGTTTATCTCTGTTCTCTCCTATATAGATAGATGAATGTGGAACTCTAAATCCAACATGGTTTGTAGTTGCTCTTTGATACTTGACAAAATAAAGGAGTTCTCAGTTTTGTCTCTGTGGTTTGTTTCCTCTTCAAGTAGCCCTAGGCACACACTGTGGAAAAGCACTTTCATTGAGAGGGGTTGCCAAGCTTCTAAGAAATAATGAGTTTCCGAAATACCAGCAATTATTTTTCACCCAATCGTGATGATACTATGTGGTAATGATCAGTACACAAATCCCACTTGGCTTACCAAATTTTGTTCATCTAGGTTGAAGCGTTCTTCTACAGTAGCAGTTTTTATATTTAGGTTTCCCTCTGTTCTCTCCTATATAGATAGATGAATTTGGAACTCTAAATCCAACATGCTTTGTAGTAGCTCCTTGAAACTTGACAAAATAAAGGAGTTCTCAGTTTTGTCTCTATGGTTTGGTTCCTCTTCAAGTAGCCCTAGGCACAGACTGTGGAAAAAGCACTTTCACTGAGAGGGTTTGCCAGGCTTCTAAGAAATATCGTGTTTTCGTAATACCAGCAAATATTCTTTCAATTAAACTTGATGATACTTAGTGGTAATGATCAGGACAAAAATCCCACTTGGCTCACCAAATTTTGTTCTTCTAGGTTGAAGCACTCGTCTTCAGTAGCAGTTTTTATATTTAGGATTCCCTCTTTTCTCTCATATATAGATAGATGAATTTGGAACTCTAAATCCAACATGGTTTGGAGTAGCTCTTTGAAACTTGACAAAATAAAGGAGTTCTCAGATTTGTCTCTATGGTTTGTTTCCTCTTCAAGTAGCCCTAGGCACAGACTGTGGAAAGCACTTTCATTGAGATGGGTTGCCAAGCTTCTCAGAAATAAGGAGTTTAGGAAATACCAGCAAATATTTTTTCACCCAAATTTGATGATACTTTGTTGTAATGATCAGTACACAAATCCCACTTGGCTCACGAAATTTTGTTCTTCTAGTTTGAAGCTTTCGTCTACAGTAGCAGTTTTTATATTTAGGTTTCCCTCTGTTCTCTCCTATATAGATAGATGAATTTTGAACTCTAAGTTCAACATGGATTGTAGTAGCTCTTTGAAACTTGACAAAATAAAGGAGTTCTCAGTTTTGTCTCTATGGATTGTTTCCTCTTCTATTAGCCCTAGGCACAGACTGTGGAAAGCAATTTCATTGAGAATGGTTGCCAAGCTTCTACGAAATAACGAGTTTCCGAAATACCAGCAAATATTTTTTCACACAATCTTGTTGATACTTGGTGGTCATGATCAGTACACAAATCCCACTTGGCTCACCAAATTTTGTTCTTCTAGGTTGAAGCGTTCGTCTACAGTAGCAGTTTTTATATTTAGGTTTCCCTCTGTTCTCTCCTATATAGATAGATGAATTTGGAACTCTAATTCCAACATGCTTTGTAGTAGCTCCTTGAAACTTGACAAAATAAAGGAGTTCTCAGTTTTGTCTTTATGGTTTGGTTCCTCTTCAAGTAGCCCTAGGCACAGACTGTGGAAAAGCACTTTCACTGAGAGGGTTGCCAAGCTTCTAAGAAATTACGAGTTTTCCGAAATACCAGCAAATATTTTTTCACCCAATCTTGATGATACTTGGTGGTAATGATCAGTACCCAAATCACACTTGGCTCACCAAATTTTGTTCTTCTAGGATGAAGCATTCGTCTAGAGTAGCAGTTTTTATATTTCGATCCCCTCTGTTCTCTCCTATATAGATAGAAATATTTGGAACTCTAAATCCAGCATGGTTTGTAGTAGCTCTTTGAAACTTGACAAAATAAAGAACTTCCCTGTTTTGTCTCTATGGGTTGTTTCCTCTTCAAGTAGCCCTAGGAACTGACTGTGGAAAAGCACTTTCATTGAGATAGGTTGCCAAGCTTCTAAGAAATATCGAGTTTCCGAAATACCAGCAAATATTTTTTCACCCAAACTTGATGATACTTGGTGGTAATGATCAGTACACACATCCCACTTGGCTCACCAAATTTTGTTATTCTAGGATGAAGCATTCGCCTACAGTAGCAGTTTTTATATTTTGATTTCCCTCTGTTCCCTCCTATATAGATAGATGAATTTGGAACCCTAAATCCAGCATGGTATGTAGTAGCTCTTTGAAACTTGACAAAATAAAGGAGTTCTCAGATTTGTCTCTATGGTTTGTTTCCTCTTCTAGTAGCCCTAGGCACAGACTGTGGAAAAGCACTTTCATTGAGAGGGTTTGCCAAGCTTCTAAGAAATTACGAGTTTCCGAAATACCAGCAAATATTTTTTCACCCAAACTTGATGATACTTGGTGGTAATGATCAGTACACAAATCCCACTTGGCTCACCAAATTTTGTTCTTCTAGGATGAAGCATTCGTCTACAGTAGCAGTTTTTATATTTCGTTCCCCTCTGTTCTCTCCTATATAGATAGATGAATTTCGAACTCTATATCCAGCATGGTTTGTAGTAGCTCTTTGAAACTTGACAAAATAAAGAACTTCCCTGTTTTGTCTCTATGGTTTGTTTCCTCTTCAAGTAGCCCTAGGAACTCACTGTGGAAAACCACTTTCATTGAGATGGGTTGCCAAGCTTCTAAGAAATAACGAGTTTCCGAAATACCAGCAAATATTTTTTCACCCAATCTTCATGGTACTTGGTGGTAATGATCAGTACACAAATCCCACTTGGCTCACCAAATTTTGTTTTTCTAGGTTGAAGTGTTCGTCTACAGTAGCAGTTTTTATATTTAGGTTTCCATCTGTTCTCCCCTATATAGATAGATAAATTTGAAACTCTAAATCCAACATGGTTTGTAGTAGCTCTTTGAAACTTGACAAAATAAAGGACTTCTCAGTTTTGTCTCTATGGTTTGTTTACTCTTCAAGGAGCCCTAGTCATAGACGGTGGAAAGCACTTTCATTGAGATGGGTTGCCAAGCTTAAAGAAATAACAAGTTTCCGAAATACCAGCAAATATTTTTTAACCCAATCTTGATGATACTTGGTGGTAATGATCAGTACACTAATCCCACTTGGCTCACCAAATTTTGTTCTTCTAGTTTGAAACGTTCCTCTACAGTAGCAGTTTTTATATTAAGGTTTCTCTCTGTTCTCTCCTATATAGATAGATGAATTTGGAACTCTAAATCCACCATGGTTTGTAGTAGCTCTTTGAAACTTGACAAAATAAAGGAGTTCTCAGTTTTGTCTCTATGGATTGTTTCCTCTTCTATTAGCCCTAGGCACAGACTGTGGAAAGCAATTTCATTGTGAATGGTTGCCAAGCTTCTACGAAATTACGAGTTTCCGAAATACCAGCAAATATTTTTTCACCCAATCTTGATGGTACTTGGTGGTAATGATCAGTACACAAATCCCACTTGGCTCACCAAATTTTGTTTTTCTAGGATGAAGTGTTCGTCTACAGTCTCAGTTTTTATATTTAGGTTTCCCTCTGTTCTCTCCTATATAGATAGATAAATTTGAAACTCTAAATCCAACATGGTTTGTAGTAGCTCTTTGAAACTTGACAAAATAAAGGAGATCTCAGTTTTGTCTCTATGGTTTGTTTACTCTTCAAGTAGCCCTAGTCACAGACGGTGGAAAGCACTTTCATTGAGATGGTTTGCCAAGCTTATAAGAAATAACAAGTTTCTGAAATACCAGCAAATATTTTTTAACCCAATCTTGATGATACTTGGTGGTAATGATCAGTACACAAATCCCACTTGGCTCACCAAATTTTCTTCTTCTAGGTTGAAACGTTCGTCTACAGTAGCAGTTTTTATATTTAGGTTTCCCTCTGTTCTCTCCTATATAGATAGATGAATTTGGAACTCTAAATCCAACATGGTTTGTAGTAGCTCTTTGAAACTTGACAAAATCAAGGAGTTCTCAGTTTTGTCTCTCTGGATTGTTTCCTCTTCAAGTAGCCCTAGGAACAGATTGTGGAAAAACACTTTCATTGAGATGGGTTGCCAAGCTTCTAAGAAATATCGAGTTTCCGAAATACCAGCAAATATTTTTTCACCCAAACTTGTTGATACTTGGTGGTAATGATCAGCACACAAATCCCACTTGGCTCACCAAATTTTGTTCTTCTAGGATGAAGCATTCGTGGACAGTAGCAGTTTTTATATTTAGGTTTCCCTCTGTTCTCTCCTATATAGATAGATGAATTTGGAACTCTAAATCCAACATGGTTTTTAGTAGCTCTTTGAAACTTGACAAAATAAAGGAGTTCTCAGTTTTGTCTCTATGGTTTGTTTCCTCTTCAAGTAGCCCTAGGCACAGACTGTGGAAAAGCACTTTCATTGAAATGGGTTGCCAAGCTTCTAAGAAATAACGAGTTTCCTAAATACCAGCAAATATTTTTTCACCCAATCTTGATAATACTTGGTGGTAATGATCAGTACACAAGTCCCACTTGGCTTACCAGATTTTGTTCTTCTAGGTTGAAGCGTTCGTCGACAGTAGCAGTTTTTATATTTAGGTTTCACTCTGTTCTCTCCTATATAAGTAGATGAATTTGGAACTCTAAATCCAACATGGTTTGTAGTAGCTCTTTGAAACTTGACAAAATAAAGGGGTTCTCAGTTTTGTCTCTATGGTTTGTTTCCTCTTAAAGTAGCTCTATTCACAGACTGTGGAAACCACTTTCATTGAGAGGGGTTGCCAATCATCTAAGAAATAACGAGTTTCCGAAATACCTGCAAATATTTTTTCACCCAATCTTGATGATACTTGGTGGTAATGATCAGTACACAAATCCCACTTGGCTCACGAAACTTTGTTCTTCTAGTTTGAAGCTTTCGTCTACAGTAGCAGTTTTTAAATTTAGGTTTCCCTCTTTTCTCTCCTATATAGATAGATGAATTTGGAACTCTAAATTAAACATGGTTTGTAGTAGCTTATTGAAACTTTACAAAATAAAGGAGTTCTCCGTTTTGTCTCTATGGTTTGTTTACTCTTCAAGTAGCCCTAGTCACAGACGGTGGAAAGCACTTTCATTGAGATGGGTTGTCAAGTTTATAAGAAATAACAAGTTTCCGAAATACCAGCAAATATTTTTTAACCCAATCTTGATGATACTTGGTGGTAATGATCAGTACACAAATCGTACTTGGCTCACCAAATTTTGTCCTTCTAGGTTGAAACGTTCGTCTACAGTAGCAGTTTGTATATTTAGGTTTCCCTCTGTTCTCTCCTATATAGATAGATGAATTTGGAACTCTAAATCCAACATGGTTTGTAGTAGCTCTTTGAAACTTGACAAAATAAAGGAGTTCTCAGTTTTTCTTTATGGTTTGTTTCCTCTTCAAGTAGCCCAGGGCACAGACTGTGGAAAAGCACTTTCATTGAGAGGGGTTGCCAAGCTGCTAAGAAATTATGAGTTTCCGAAATACCAGCAAATATTTTTTCACCCAATCTAGATGATACATGGTGGTAATGATCAGTACACAAATCCCACTTGGCTCACCAAATTTTGTTCTTCTAGGTTGAAGCGTTCTTCTACAGTAGCAGTATTTATATTTAGGTTTCCCTCTGTTCTCTCCTATATAGATAGATGAGTTTGGAACTCTAAATCCAACATGGTTTGTAGTAGCTCTTTGAAACTTGAAAAAGTAAAGGAGTTCTCAGTTTTGTCTCTATGGTTTGGTTCCTCTTCAAGTAGCCCTAGGCACAGACTGTGGAAAAGCACTTTTACTTAGAGGGTTTGCCAAGCTTCTAAGAAATTACGAGTTTCCGAAATACCAGCAAATATTTTTTCACCCAATCTTGATGATACTTGGTGGTAATGATCAGTACCCAAATCCCACTTGGCTCACCAAATTTTGTTCTTCTAGAATGAAGCATTCGTCTACAGTAGCAGTTTTTATATTTCGTTCCCCTCTCTTCTCTCCTATATAGATAGATGAATTTGGAACTCTAAATCCAGCATGGTTTGTAGTAGCTCTTTGAAACTTGACAAAATAAAGAACTTCCCTGTTTTGTCTCTATGGTTTGTTTCCTCTTCAAGTAGCCCTAGGAACAGACAGTGGAAAAGCACTTTCATTGAGAGGTGTTGCCAAGCTTCTAAGAAATTACGAGTTTTCGAAATACCAGCAAATATTTTTTCACCCAATCTTGATGATACTTGGTGGTAATGATCAGCACACAAATCCCACTTGGCTCACGAAATTTTGTTCTTCGAGTTTGAAGCTTTAGTCTACACTAGCAGTTTTTATATTTAGGTTTCCCTCTGTTCTCTCCTATATAGATAGATGAATTTGGAATTCTAAATTCAACATGGTTTGTAGTAGCTCTTTGAAACTTGACAAAATAAAGGAGTTCTCAGTTTTGTCTCTATGGTTTGTTTCCTCTTCAAGTAGCCCTAGGCACAGACTGTGGAAAGCAATTTCATTGAGAGGGGTTGCCAAGCTTCTACGAAATAACGAGTTTCCGAAATACCAGCCAATATTTTTTCACCCAATCTTGATAATACTTGGTGGTAATGATCAGTACACAAATCCCACTTGGCTCACCAAATTTTGTTCTTCTAGGTTGAAGCGTTCTTCGACAGTAGCAGTTTTTATATTTAAGGTTCACCCTGTTCTCTCATGTATAGATAGATGTATTTGGAACTCTAAATCCAACATGGTTTGTAGTAGCTCTTTGAAACTTAACAAAATAAAGGAGTTCTGAGTTTTCTCTCTATGGTTTGTTTTCTCTTCAAGTAGCCCTAGGCACAGACTGTGGAAAAGCACTTTCATTGAGAGTGGTTGCCAGGATTCTAAGATTACAAGTTTCCGAAATACCAGCAAATATTTTTTCACCCAATCTTGATGATACTTGGTGGTAATGATCAGTATACAGATCCCAATTGGCTCACCAAATTTTGTTCTTCTAGGTTGAAGCGTTCGTCTACAGTAGCAGTTTGTATATTTAGGTATCCCTCTGTTCTCTCCTATATAGATAGATGAATTTGGAACTCGAAATCCAACATCGTTTGTAGTAGCTCTTTGAAACTTGACAAAACAAAGGAGTTCTCAGTTTTGTCTCTATGGTTTGTTTCCTCTTCAAGTAGCCCTATTAACAGACTGTGGAAAAGCACTTTCATTGAGATGGGTTGTTAAGCTTCTAAGAATTAACGAGTTTAGGAAATACCAGCAAATATTTTTTTAACCAATCTTGATGATACTTGGTGGTAATGATCAGTACAGAAATCCCACTTTGCTCACCAAATTTTGTTCTTCTAGGTTAAAGCTTTCGTCTACAGTAGCAGTTTTTATATTTAGTTTTCCCTCTGTTCTCTCCTATATAGATAGATGAATTTGGAACTCTAAATCCAACATGGTTTGTAGTAGCTCTTTGAAACTTGACAAAATAAAGGAGTTCTCAGTTTTGTCTCTATGGTTTGTTTCCTCTTCAAGTAGCCCTAGGCACAGACTGTGGAAAAGCACTTTCACTGAGAGGGTTTGCCAAGCTTCTAAGAAATAACGAGTTTCCGAATACCAGCAAATATTTTTTCACCCAATCTTGATGATACTTGGTGGTAATGATCAGTACACAAATCCCACTTGGCTCACCAAATTTTGTTCTTCTCGGTTGAAGCGTACGTTTTCAGTAGCAGTTTTTATGTTTAGGTTTCACTCTGTTCTCTGCTATATAGATAGATGAATTTGGAACTCTAAATCCAACATGGTTTGTAGTAGCTCTTTGAAACTTGACAAAATAAAGGAGTTCTCAGTTTTGTGTCTATGGTTTGGTTCCTCTTCAAGTAGCCCTAGGCACAGACTGTGGAAAAGCACTTTCACTGAGAGGGTTTGCCAAGCTTCTAAGAAATTACGAGTTTCCGAAATACCTGCAAATATTTTTTCACCCAATCTTGATGATACTTGGTGGTAATGATCAGTACCCAAGTCCTACTTGGCTCAACAAATTTTGTTCTTCTAGGATGAAGCATTCGTCTACAGTAGCAGTTTTTATATTTAGGTTTCCCTCTGTTCTCTCCTATATAGATAGATGAATTTGGAACTCGAAATCCATCATGGTTTGTAGTAGCTCTTTGAAACTTGACAAAATAAAGAACTTCTCTGTTTTGTCTCTATGGTTTGTTTCCTTTTCAAGTAGCCCTAGGAAGAGACTGTGGAAAAGCACTTTCATTGAGATGGTTTGCCAAGCTTCTAAGAAATATCGAGTTTCCGCAATACCAGCATATATTTTTTCACCCAAATTGATGATACTTGGTGGTAATGATCAGTACACAAATCCCACTTGGCTCACCAAATTTTGTTCTTCTAGGTTGAAGCTTTCGTCTACAGTAGCATTTTTTATATTTAGGTTTCCCTCTGTTCTCTCCTATATAGATAGATGAATTTGGAACTCTAAATTCAACATGGTTTGTAGTAGCTCTTTTAAACTTGACAAAATAAAGGAGTTCTCAGTTTTGTCTCTATGGTTTGTTTCCTCTTAAAGTAGCTCTATTCACAGACTGTGGAAAGCACTTTCATTGAGAGGGGTTGCCAAGCTTCTAAGAAATAACGAGTTTCCGAAATACCAGCAAATATTTTTTAACCCAATCTTGATGATACTTGGTGGTAATGATCAGTACACAAATCATACTTGGCTCACCAAATTTTGTCCTTCTAGGTTGAAACGTTCGTCTACAGTAGCAGTTTGTATATTTATTTTTCCCTCTGTTCTCTCCTATATAGATAGATGAATTTGGAACTCTAAATCCAACATGGTTTGTAGTAGCTCTTTGAAACTTGACAAAATAAAGGAGTTCTCAGTTTTTCTCTATGGTTTGTTTCCTCTTCAAGTAGCCCAAGGCACAGACTGTGGAAACCACTTTCATTGAGAGGGGTTGCCAATCATCTAAGAAATAACGAGTTTCCGAAATACCTGCAAATATTTTTTCACCCAATCTTGATGATACTTGGTGGTAATGATCAGTACACAAATCCCACTTGGCTCACGAAACTTTGTTCTTCTAGTTTGAAGCTTTCGTCTACAGTAGCAGTTTTTAAATTTAGGTTTCCCTCTTTTCTCTCCTATATAGATAGATGAATTTGGAACTCTAAATTAAACATGGTTTGTAGTAGCTTATTGAAACTTTACAAAATAAAGGAGTTCTCCGTTTTGTCTCTATGGTTTGTTTACTCTTCAAGTAGCCGTAGTCACAGACGGTGGAAAGCACTTTCATTGAGATGGGTTGTCAA
Organism: Callospermophilus lateralis; assembly: GCF_048772815.1. NCBI lineage: Eukaryota > Metazoa > Chordata > Mammalia > Rodentia > Sciuridae > Callospermophilus > Callospermophilus lateralis. The sequence continues at coordinate 40,803 of NW_027514740.1, read as the reverse complement.
GTTTATAAGAAATAACAAGTTTCCGAAATACCAGCAAATATTTTTTAACCCAATCTTGATGATACTTGGTGGTAATGATCAGTACACAAATCGTACTTGGCTCACCAAATTTTGTCCTTCTAGGTTGAAACGTTCGTCTACAGTAGCAGTTTGTATATTTAGGTTTCCCTCTGTTCTCTCCTATATAGATAGATGAATTTGGAACTCTAAATCCAACATGGTTTGTAGTAGCTCTTTGAAACTTGACAAAATAAAGGAGTTCTCAGTTTTTCTTTATGGTTTGTTTCCTCTTCAAGTAGCCCAGGGCACAGACTGTGGAAAAGCACTTTCATTGAGAGGGGTTGCCAAGCTGCTAAGAAATTATGAGTTTCCGAAATACCAGCAAATATTTTTCACCCAATCTAGATGATACATGGTGGTAATGATCAGTACACAAATCCCACTTGGCTCACCAAATTTTGTTCTTCTAGGTTGAAGCGTTCTTCTACAGTAGCAGTATTTATATTTAGGTTTCCCTCTGTTCTCTCCTATATAGATAGATGAGTTTGGAACTCTAAATCCAACATGGTTTGTAGTAGCTCTTTGAAACTTGAAAAAGTAAAGGAGTTCTCAGTTTTGTCTCTATGGTTTGGTTCCTCTTCAAGTAGCCCTAGGCACAGACTGTGGAAAAGCACTTTTACTTAGAGGGTTTGCCAAGCTTCTAAGAAATTACGAGTTTCCGAAATACCAGCAAATATTTTTTCACCCAATCTTGATGATACTTGGTGGTAATGATCAGTACCCAAATCCCACTTGGCTCACCAAATTTTGTTCTTCTAGAATGAAGCATTCGTCTACAGTAGCAGTTTTTATATTTCGTTCCCCTCTCTTCTCTCCTATATAGATAGATGAATTTGGAACTCTAAATCCAGCATGGTTTGTAGTAGCTCTTTGAAACTTGACAAAATAAAGAACTTCCCTGTTTTGTCTCTATGGTTTGTTTCCTCTTCAAGTAGCCCTAGGAACAGACAGTGGAAAAGCACTTTCATTGAGATGGGTTGCCAAGCTTCTAAGAAATATCGAGTTTCCGAAATACCAGCAAATATTTTTTCACCCAAACTTGATGATACTTGGTGGTAATGATCAGTACACAAATCCCACTTGGCTCACCAAATTTTGTTCTACTAGGTTGAAGCTTTCGTCTACAGTAGCATTTTTTATATTTAGGTTTCCCTCTGTTCTCTCCTATATAGATAGATGAATTTGGAACTCTAAATCCAACATGATTTGTAGTAGCTCTTTGAAACTTGACAAAATAAAGGAGTTCTCAGTTTTGTCTCTATGGTTTGTTTCCTCTTAAAGTAGCCCTAGGCACAGACTGTGGAAAGCACTTTCATTGAGAGGTGTTGCCAAGCTTCTAAGAAATAACGAGTTTTCGAAATACCAGCAAATATTTTTTCACCCAATCTTGATAATACTTGGTGGTAATGATCAGTACACAAGTCCCACTTGGCTCACAAAATTTTTTTCTTCTAGGTTGAAGCGTTCGTCGACAGTAGCAGTTCTTATATTTAGGTTTCCCTCTGTTCTCTCCTATATAGATAGATGAATTTGGAACTCTAAATCCAACATGATTTGTAGTAGCTCTTTGAAACTTGACAAAATAAAGGAGTTCTCAGATTTGTCTCTATGGTTTGTTTCCTCTTCAAGTAGCACTAGGCACAGACTGTGGAAAAGACTTTCATTAAGAGGGGTTGCAAAACTTCTAAGAAATTACGAGTTTTCGAAATACCAGCAAATATTTTTTCACCCAATCTTGATGATACTTGGTGGTAATGATCAGCACACAAATCCCACTTGGCTCACGAAATTTTGTTCTTCGAGTTTGAAGCTTTAGTCTACACTAGCAGTTTTTATATTTAGGTTTCCCTCTGTTCTCTCCTATATAGACAGATGAATTTGGAACTCTAAATTCAACATGGTTTGTAGTAGCTCTTTGAAACTTGACAAAATAAAGGAGTTCTCAGTTTTGTCTCTATGGTTTGTTTCCTCTTCAAGTAGCCCTAGGCACAGACTGTGGAAAGCAATTTCATTGAGAGGGGTTGCCAAGCTTCTACGAAATAACGAGTTTCCGAAATACCAGCCAATATTTTTTCACCCAATCTTGATAATACTTGGTGGTAATGATCAGTACACAAATCCCACTTGGCTCACCAAATTTTGTTCTTCTAGGTTGAAGCGTTCTTCGACAGTAGCAGTTTTTATATTTAAGGTTCACCCTGTTCTCTCATGTATAGATAGATGTATTTGGAACTCTAAATCCAACATGGTTTGTAGTAGCTCTTTGAAACTTAACAAAATAAAGGAGTTCTGAGTTTTCTCTCTATGGTTTGTTTTCTCTTCAAGTAGCCCTAGGCACAGACTGTGGAAAAGCACTTTCATTGAGAGTGGTTGCCAGGATTCTAAGATTACAAGTTTCCGAAATACCAGCAAATATTTTTTCACCCAATCTTGATGATACTTGGTGGTAATGATCAGTATACAGATCCCAATTGGCTCACCAAATTTTGTTCTTCTAGGTTGAAGCGTTCGTCTACAGTAGCAGTTTGTATATTTAGGTATCCCTCTGTTCTCTCCTATATAGATAGATGAATTTGGAACTCTAAATTCAACATGGTTTGTAGTAGCTCTTTGAAACTTGACAAAATAAAGGAGTTCTCAGTTTTGTCTCTATGGTTTGTTTCCTCTTCAAGTAGCCCTAGGCACAGACTGTGGAAAGCAATTTCATTGAGAGGGGTTGCCAAGCTTCTACGAAATAACGAGTTTCCGAAATACCAGCCAATATTTTTTCACCCAATCTTGATAATACTTGGTGGTAATGATCAGTACACAAATCCCACTTGGCTCACCAAATTTTGTTCTTCTAGGTTGAAGCGTTCTTCGACAGTAGCAGTTTTTATATTTAAGGTTCACCCTGTTCTCTCATGTATAGATAGATGTATTTGGAACTCTAAATCCAACATGGTTTGTAGTAGCTCTTTGAAACTTAACAAAATAAAGGAGTTCTGAGTTTTCTCTCTATGGTTTGTTTTCTCTTCAAGTAGCCCTAGGCACAGACTGTGGAAAAGCACTTTCATTGAGAGTGGTTGCCAGGATTCTAAGATTACAAGTTTCCGAAATACCAGCAAATATTTTTTCACCCAATCTTGATGATACTTGGTGGTAATGATCAGTATACAGATCCCAATTGGCTCACCAAATTTTGTTCTTCTAGGTTGAAGCGTTCGTCTACAGTAGCAGTTTGTATATTTAGGTATCCCTCTGTTCTCTCCTATATAGATAGATGAATTTGGAACTCGAAATCCAACATCGTTTGTAGTAGCTCTTTGAAACTTGACAAAACAAAGGAGTTCTCAGTTTTGTCTCTATGGTTTGTTTCCTCTTCAAGTAGCCCTATTAACAGACTGTGGAAAAGCACTTTCATTGAGATGGGTTGTTAAGCTTCTAAGAATTAACGAGTTTAGGAAATACCAGCAAATATTTTTTTAACCAATCTTGATGATACTTGGTGGTAATGATCAGTACAGAAATCCCACTTTGCTCAAGAAATTTTGTTCTTCTAGGTTAAAGCTTTCGTCTACAGTAGCAGTTTTTATATTTAGTTTTCCCTCTGTTCTCTCCTATATAGATAGATGAATTTGGAACTCTAAATCCAACATGGTTTGTAGTAGCTCTTTGAAACTTGACAAAATAAAGGAGTTCTCAGTTTTGTCCCTATGGTTTGTTTCCTCTTCAAGTAGCCCTAGGCACAGACTGTGGAAAAGCACTTTCACTGAGAGGGTTTGCCAAGCTTCTAAGAAATAACGAGTTTCCGAATACCAGCAAATATTTTTTCACCCAATCTTGATGATACTTGGTGGTAATGATCAGTACACAAATCCCACTTGGCTCACCAAATTTTGTTCTTCTCGGTTGAAGCGTACGTTTTCAGTAGCAGTTTTTATGTTTAGGTTTCACTCTGTTCTCTGCTATATAGATAGATGAATTTGGAACTCTAAATCCAACATGGTTTGTAGTAGCTCTTTGAAACTTGACAAAATAAAGGAGTTCTCAGTTTTGTGTCTATGGTTTGGTTCCTCTTCAAGTAGCCCTAGGCACAGACTGTGGAAAAGCACTTTCACTGAGAGGGTTTGCCAAGCTTCTAAGAAATTACGAGTTTCCGAAATACCTGCAAATATTTTTTCACCCAATCTTGATGATACTTGGTGGTAATGATCAGTACCCAAGTCCTACTTGGCTCAACAAATTTTGTTCTTCTAGGATGAAGCATTCGTCTACAGTAGCAGTTTTTATATTTAGGTTTCCCTCTGTTCTCTCCTATATAGATAGATGAATTTGGAACTCGAAATCCATCATGGTTTGTAGTAGCTCTTTGAAACTTGACAAAATAAAGAACTTCTCTGTTTTGTCTCTATGGTTTGTTTCCTTTTCAAGTAGCCCTAGGAAGAGACTGTGGAAAAGCACTTTCATTGAGATGGTTTGCCAAGCTTCTAAGAAATATCGAGTTTCCGCAATACCAGCATATATTTTTTCACCCAAATTGATGATACTTGGTGGTAATGATCAGTACACAAATCCCACTTGGCTCACCAAATTTTGTTCTTCTAGGTTGAAGCGTTCGTCTACAGTAGCAGTTTTTATATTTAGGTTTCCCTCTGTTCTCTCCTATATAGATAGATGAATTTGGAACTCTAAATTCAACATGGTTTGTAGTAGCTCTTTTAAACTTGACAAAATAAAGGAGTTCTCAGTTTTGTCTCTATGGTTTGTTTCCTCTTAAAGTAGCTCTATTCACAGACTGTGGAAAGCACTTTCATTGAGAGGGGTTGCCAAGCTTCTAAGAAATAACGAGTTTCCGAAATACCAGCAAATATTTTTTAACCCAATCTTGATGATACTTGGTGGTAATGATCAGTACACAAATCATACTTGGCTCACCAAATTTTGTCCTTCTAGGTTGAAACGTTCCTCTACAGTAGCAGTTTGTATATTTATTTTTCCCTCTGTTCTCTCCTATATAGATAGATGAATTTGGAACTCTAAATCCAACATGGTTTGTAGTAGCTCTTTGAAACTTGACAAAATAAAGGAGTTCTCAGTTTTTCTCTATGGTTTGTTTCCTCTTCAAGTAGCCCAAGGCACAGACTGTGGAAAAGCACTTTCATTGAGAGGGGTTGCCAAGCTTCTAAGAAATTACGAGTTTCCGAAATACCAGCAAATATTTTTTCACCCAATCTACATGATACATGGTGGTAATGATCAGTACACAAATCCCACTTGGCTCACCAAATTTTGTTCTTCTAGGTTGAAGCGTTCTTCTACAGTAGCAGTTTTTATATTTAGGTTTCCCTCTGTTCTCTCCTATATAGATAGATGAATTTGGAACTCTAAATCCAACATGGTTTGTAGTAGCTCTTTGAAACTTGAAAAAGTAAAGGAGTTCTCAGTTTTGTCTCTATGGTTTGGTTCCTCTTCAAGTAGCCCTAGGCACAGACTGTGGAAACGCACTTTCACTTAGAGGGTTTGAAAAGCTTCTAAGAAATTACGAGTTTCCGAAATACCAGCAAATATTTTTTCACCCAATCTTGATGATACTTGTTGGTAATGATCAGTACACAAGTCCCACTTGGCTCACCAAATTTTGTTCTTCTAGGTTGAAGCATTCGTCTACAGAAGCAGTTTTTATATTTCGTTCCCCTCTCTTCTCTCCTATATAGATAGATGAATTTGGAACTCTAAATCCAGCATGGTTTGTAGTAGCTCTTTGAAACTTGGCAAAATAAAGAACTTCCCTGTTTTGTCTCTATGGTTTGTTTCCTCTTCAAGTAGCCCTAGGAACAGACAGTGGAAAAGCACTTTCATTGAGATGGGTTGCCAAGCTTCTAAGAAATATCGAGTTTCCGAAATACCAGCAAATATTTTTTCACCCAAACTTGATGATACTTGGTGGTAATAATCAGTACACAAATCCCACTTGGCTCACCAAATTTTGTTCTTCTAGGTTGAAGCTTTCGTCTACAGTAGCATTTTTTATATTTAGGTTTCCCTCTGTTCTCTCCTATTTAGATAGATGAATTTGGAACTCTAAATTCAACATGGTTTGTAGTAGCTCTTTTAAACTTGACAATATAAAGGAGTTCTCAGTTTTGTCTCTATTTTTTGTTTCCTCTTAAAGTAGCCCTAGGCACAGACTGTGGAAAGCACTTTCATTGAGAGGCGTTGCCAAGCTTCTAAGAAATAACGAGTTTTCGAAATACCAGCAAATATTTTTTCACCCAATCTTGATAATACTTGGTGGTAATGATCAGTACACAAGTCCAACTTGGCTCACCAAATTTTGTTCTTCTAGGTTGAAGCGTTCGTCGACAGTAGCAGTTTTTAATTTTAGGTTTCACTCTGTTCTCTCCTATATAGATAGATGAATTTGGAACTCTACATCCAACATGGTTTGTAGTAGCTCTTTGAAACTTGACAAAATAATGGAGTTCTCATATTTGTCTCTATGGTTTGTTTCCTGTTCAAGTAGCCCTAGGCACAGACTGTGGAAAAGCACTTTCATTGAGAGGGGTTGCCAAGCTTCTAAGAAATAACGAGTTTCCGAAATACCAGCAAATATTTTTTCACCCATTCTTGATGATACTTGGTGGTAATGATCAGTACACAAATCCCACTTGGCTCACGAAAATTTGTTCTTCAAGTTTGAAGCTTTAGTCTACAGTAGCAGTTTTTATATTTAGGTTTCCCTCTGTTCTCTCCTATATAGAGAGATGAATTTGGAACTCTAAATCCAACATGGTTTGTAGTAGCTCTTTGAAACTTGACAAAATAAAGGAGTTCTCAGTTTTGTCACTATGGTTTGTTTCCTCTTCTAGTAGCCCTAGGCACAGACTGTGGAAAAGCACTTTCATTAAGAGGGGTTGCAAAACTTCTAAGAAATTACGAGTTTTCGAAATACCAGCAAATATTTTTTCACCCAATCTTGATGATACTTGGTGGTAATGATCAGTACACAAATCCCACTTGGCTCACGAAATTTTGTTCTTCGAGTTTGAAGCTTTAGTATACAGTAGCAGTTTTTATATTTAGGTTTTCCTCTGTTCTCTCCTATATAGATAGATGAATTTGGAACTCTAAATTAAACATGGTTTGTAGTAGCTCTTTGAAACTTGACAAAATAAAGGAGTTCTCAGTTTTGTCTCTATGGTTTGTTTCCTCTTCAAGTAGCCCTAGGCACAGACTGTGGAAAGCACTTTCATTTAGAGGGGTTGCCAAGCTTCTAAGAATTAACGAGTTTAGGAAATACCAGCAAATATTTTTTCACCCAATCTTGATGATACTTGGTGGTAATTATCAGTACACAAGTCCCACTTGGCTCACAAAATTATTTTCTTCTAGGTTGAAGCGTTCGTCGACAGTAGCAGTTCTTATATTTAGGTTTCTTTCTGTTCTCTCCTATATAGATAGATGAATTTGGAACTCTAAATCCAACATGGTTTGTAGTAGCTCTTTGAAACTTGACAAAATATAGGAGTTCTCAGATTTGTCTCTATGGTTTGTTTCCTCTTCAAGTAGCCCTAGGCACAGACTGTGGAAAAGCACTTTCATTGAGAGGGGTTGCCAAGCTTCTAAGAAATTACGAGTTTTCGAAATACCAGCAAATATTTTTTCACCCAATCTTGATGATACTTGGTGGTAATGATCAGTACACAAATCCCACTTGGCTCACCAAATTTTGTTCTTCGAGTTTGAAGCTTTCGTCTACAGTAGCAGTTTTTATATTTAGGTTTCCCTCTGTTCTCTCCTATATAGGTAGATGAATTTGGAACTCTAAATTCAACATGGTTTGTAGTAGCTCTTTGAAACTTGACAAAATAAAGGAGTTCTCAGTTTTGTCTCTATGGTTTGGTTCCTCTTCAAGTAGCCCTAGGCACAGACTGTGGAAACGCACTTTCACTTAGAGGGTTTGAAAAGCTTCTAAGAAATTACGAGTTTCCGAAATACCAGCAAATATTTTTTCACCCAATCTTGATGATACTTGTTGGTAATGATCAGTACACAAGTCCCACTTGGCTCACCAAATTTTGTTCTTCTAGGTTGAAGCATTCGTCTACAGAAGCAGTTTTTATATTTCGTTCCCCTCTCTTCTCTCCTATATAGATAGATGAATTTGGAACTCTAAATCCAGCATGGTTTGTAGTAGCTCTTTGAAACTTGGCAAAAAAAAGAACTTCCCTGTTTTGTCTCTATGGTTTGTTTCCTCTTCAAGTAGCCCTAGGAACAGACAGTGGAAAAGCACTTTCATTGAGATGGGTTGCCAAGCTTCTAAGAAATGTCGAGTTTCCGAAATACCAGCAAATATTTTTTCACCCAAACTTGATGACACTTGGTGGTAATTATCAGTACACAAATCCCACTTGGCTCACCAAATTTTGTTCTTCTAGGTTGAAGCTTTCGTCTACAGTAGCATTTTTTATATTTAGGTTTCCCTCTGTTCTCTCCTATATAGATAGATGAATTTGGAACTCTAAATTCAACATGGTTTGTAGTAGCTCTTTTAAACTTGACAATATAAAGGAGTTCTCAGTTTTGTCTCTATGGTTTGTTTCCTCTTCAAGTAGCCCTAGGCACAGACTGTGGAAAGCACTTTCATTGAGAGTGGTTGCCAAGCTTCTAAGAAATAACGAGTTTCCGAAATACCAGCAAATATTTTTTCACCCAATCTTGATAATACTTGGTGGTAATGATCAGTACACAAGTCCAACTTGGCTCACCAAATTTTGTTCTTCTAGGTTGAAGCGTTCGTCGACAGTAGCAGTTTTTAATTTTAGGTTTCACTCTGTTCTCTCCTATATAGATAGATGAATTTGGAACTCTAAATTCAACATGGTTTGTAGTAGCTCTTTGAAACTTGACAAAATAAAGGAGTTCTCAGTTTTGTCTCTATGGTTTGTTTCCTCTTCTAGTAGCCCTAGGCACAGACTGTGGAAAGCAGTTTTATTTAGAGGGGTTGCCAAGCTTCTAAGAAATAACGAGTTTCCGAAATACCAGCAAATATTTTTTCACCCAATCTTGATGATACTTGGTGGTAATGATCAGTACACAAGTCGCACTTGGCTCACAAAATTTTTTTCTTCCAGGTTGAAGCGTTCGTCGACAGTAGCAGTTCTTATATTTAGGTTTCCCTCTGTTCTCTCCTATATAGATAGATGAATTTGGAACTCTAAATCCAACATGGTTTGTAGTAGCTCTTTGAAACTTGACAAAATCAAGGAGTTCTCAGATTTGTCTCTATGGTTTGTTTCCTCTTCAAGTAGCCCTGGGCACAGACTGTGGAAAAGCACTTTCATTAAGAGGGGTTGCAAAACTTCTAAGAAATTACGAGTTTTCGAAATACCAGCAAATATTTTTTCACCCAATCTTGATGATACTTGGTGGTAATGATCAGTACACAAATCCCACATGGCTCATGAAATTTTGTTCTTTGAGTTTGAAGCTTTAGTCTACAGTAGCAGTTTTTATATTTAGGTTTCCCTCTGTTCTCTCCTATATAGATAGATGAATTAGGAACTCTAAATTCAACATGGTTTGTAGTAGCTCTTTGAAACTTGACAAAATAAAAAAGTTCTCAGTTTTGTCTCTATGGTTTGTTTCCTCTTCAAGTAGCCCTAGGCACAGACTGTGGAAAGCACTTTCATTGAGAGGGGTTGCCAAGCTTCTAAGAATTAACGAGTTTAGGAAATACCAGCAAATATTTTTTCACCCAATCTTGATGATACTTTTTGGTAATGATCAGTACACAAATCCGACTTGGCTCACCAAATTTTGTTCTTCTAGTTTGAAGCTTTCGTCTACAGTAGCAGTTTGTATATTTAGGTTTCCCTCTGTTATCTCCTATATAGATAGATGAATTTGGAACTCTAAATTCAACATGGTTTGTAGTAGCTCTTTGAAACTTGACAAAATAAAGGAGTTCTCAGTTTTGTCTCTATGGTTTGTTTCCTCTTCAAGTAGCCCTAGGAACAGACAGTGGAAAAGCACTTTCATTGAGATGGGTTGCCAAGCTTCTAAGAAATATCGAGTTTCCGAAATACCAGCAAATATTTTTTCACCCAAACTTGATGATACTTGGTGGTAATTATCAGTACACAAATCCCACTTGGCTCACCAAATTTTGTTCTTCTAGGTTGAAGCTTTCGTCTACAGTAGCATTTTTTATATTTAGGTTTCCCTCTGTTCTCTCCTATATAGATAGATGAATTTGGAACTCTAAATCCATCATGGTTTGTAGTAGCTCTTTTAAACTTGACAATATAAAGGAGTTCTCAGTTTTGTCTCTATGGTTTGTTTCCTCTTAAAATAGCCCTAGGCACAGACTGTGGAAAGCACTTTCATTGAGAGGCGTTGCCAAGCTTCTAAGAAATAACGAGTTTCCGAAATACCAGCAAATATTTTTTCACCCAATCTTGATAATACTTGGTGGTAATGATCAGTACACAAGTCCAACTTGGCTCACCAAATTTTGTTCTTCCAAGTTGAAGCGTTCGTCGACAGTAGCAGTTTTTAATTTTAGGTTTCACTCTGTTCTCTCCTATATAGATAGATGAATTTGGAACTCTACATCCAACATGGTTTGTAGTAGCTCTTTGAAACTTGACAAAATAATGGAGTTCTCAGATTTGTCTCTATGGTTTGTTTAATGTTCAAGTAGCACTAGGCACAGACTGTGGAAAAGCACTTTCATTGAGAGGGGTTGCCAAGCTTCTAAGAAATAACGAGTTTCCGAAATACCAGCAAATATTTTTTCACCCAATCTTGATGATACTTGGTGGTAATGATCAGTACACAAATCCCACTTGGCTCACGAAAATTTGTTCTTCAAGTTTGAAGCTTTAGTCTACAGTAGCAGTTTTTATATTTAGGTTTCCCTCTGTTCTCTCCTATATAGATAGATGAATTTGGAATTCTAAATCAAACATGGTTTGTAGTAGCTCTTTGAAACTTGACAAAATAAAGGAGTTCTCAGTTTTGTCTCTATGGTTTGTTTCCTCTTCTAGTAGCCCTAGGCACAGACTGTGGAAAGCACTTTTATTTAGAGGGGTTGCCAAGCTTCTAAGAAATAACGAGTTTTCGAAATACCAGCAAATATTTTTTCACCCAATCTTGATGATACTTGGTGGTAATGATCAGTACACAAGTCCCACTTGGCTCACAAAATTTTTTTCTTCCAGGTTGAAGCGTTCGTCGACAGTAGCAGTTCTTATATTTAGGTTTCCCTCTGTTCTCTCCTATATAGATAGATGAATTTGGAACTCTAAATCCAACATGGTTTGTAGTAGCTCTTTGAAACTTGACAAAATAAAGGAGTTCTCAGATTTGTCTCTAGGGTTTGTTTCCTCTTCAAGTAGCCCTGGGCACAGACTGTGGAAAAGCACTTTCATTAAGAGGGGTTGCAAAACTTCTAAGAAATTACGAGTTTTCGAAATACCAGCAAATATTTTTTCACCCAATCTTGATGATACTTGGTGGTAATGATCAGTACACAAATCCCACTTGGCTCACGAAATTTTGTTCTTTGAGTTTGAAGCTTTAGTCTACAGTAGCAGTTTTTATATTTAGGTTTCCCTCTGTTCTCTCCTATATAGATAGATGAATTAGGAACTCTAAATTCAACATGGTTTGTAGTAGCTCTTTGAAACTTGACAAAATAAAGGAGTTCTCAGTTTTGTCTCTATGGTTTGTTTCCTCTTCAAGTAGCCCTAGGCACAGACTGTGGAAAGCACTTTCATTGAGAGGGGTTGCCAAGCTTCTAAGAATTAACGAGTTTAGGAAATACCAGCAAATATTTTTTCACCCAATCTTGATGATACTTGGTGGTAATGATCAGTACACAAATCCCACTTGGCTCACCAAATTTTGTTCTTCTAGTTTGAAGCTTTCGTCTACAGTAGCAGTTTGTATATTTAGGTTTCCCTCTGTTATCTCCTATATAGATAGATGAATTTGGAACTCTAAATTCAACATGGTTTGTAGTAGCTCTTTGAAACTTGACAAAATAAAGGAGTTCTCAGTTTTGTCTCTATGGTTTGTTTCCTCTTCTAGTAGCCCTAGGCACAGACTGTGGAAAGCACTTTCATTTAGAGGGGTTGCCAAGCTTCTAAGAAATAACGAGTTTCCGAAATACCAGCAAATATTTTTTCACCCAATCTTGATGATACTTGGTGGTAATGATCAGTACACAAGTCCCACTTGGCTCACAAAATTTTTTTCTTCTAGGTTGAAGCGTTCGTCGACAGTAGCAGTTCTTATATTTAGGTTTCCCTGTGTTCTCTCCTATATAGATAGATGACTTTGGAACTCTAAATCCAACATGGTTTGTAGTAGCTCTTTGAAACTTGACAAAATAAAAGAGTTCTCAGATTTGTCTTTATAGTTAGTTTCCTCTTCAAGTAGCCCTAGGCACAGACTGTGGAAAAGCATTTTCATTAAGAGGGGTTGCAAAACTTCTAAGAAATTACGAGTTTTCGAAATACCAGCAAATATTTTTTCACCCAATCTTGATGATACTTGGTGGTAATGATGAGTACACAAATCCCACTTGGCTCACGAAATTTTGTTCTTCGAGTTTGAAGCTTTAGTATACAGTAGCAGTTTTTATATTTAGGTTTTCCTCTGTTCTCTCCTATATAGATAGATGAATTTGGAACTCTAAATTCAACATGGTTTGTAGTAGCTCTTTGAAACTTGACAAAATAAAGGAGTTCTCAGTTTTGTCTCTATGGTTTGTTTCCTCTTCAAGTAGCCCTAGGCACAGACTGTGGAAAGCACTTTCATTGAGAGGGGTTGCCAAGCTTCTAAGAATTAACGAGTTTAGGAAATACCAGGAAATATTTTTTCACCCAATCTTGATGATACTTGGTGGTAATGATCAGTACACAAGTCCCACTTGGCTCACAAAATTTTTTTCTTCAAGGTTGAAGCGTTCGTCGACAGTAGCAGTTCTTATATTTAGGTTTCTTTCTGTTCTCTCCTATATAGATAGATGAATTTGGAACTCTAAATCCAACATGGTTTGTAGTAGCTCTTTGAAACTTGACAAAATATAGGAGTTCTCAGATTTGTCTCTATGGTTTGTTTCCTCTTCAAGTAGCCCTAGGCACAGACTGTGGAAAAGCACTTTCATTGAGAGGGGTTGCCAAGCTTCTAAGAAATTACGAGTTTTCGAAATACCAGCAAATATTTTTTCACCCAATCTTGATGATACTTGGTGGTAATGATCAGTACACAAATCCCACTTGGCTGACGAAATTTTCTTCTTCGAGTTTGAAGCTTTCGTCTACAGTAGCAGTTTTTATATTTAGGTTTCCCTCTGTTCTCTCCTATATAGGTAGATGAATTTGGAACTCTAAATTCAACATGGTTTGTAGTAGCTCTTTGAAACTTGACAAAATAAAGGAGTTCTCAGTTTTGTCTCTATGGTTTGGTTCCTCTTCAAGTAGCCCTAGGCACAGACTGTGGAAACGCACTTTCACTTAGAGGGTTTGAAAAGCTTCTAAGAAATTACGAGTTTCCGAAATACCAGCAAATATTTTTTCACCCAAACTTGATGATACTTGGTGGTAATTATCAGTACACAAATCCCACTTGGCTCACCAAATTTTGTTCTTCTAGGTTGAAGCTTTCGTCTACAGTAGCATTTTTTATATTTAGGTTTCCCTCTGTTCTCTCCTATATAGATAGATGAATTTGGAACTCTAAATCCATCATGGTTTGCAGTAGCTCTTTTAAACTTGACAATATAAAGGAGTTCTCAGTTTTGTCTCTATGGTTTGTTTCCTCTTAAATAGCCCTAGGCACAGACTGTGGAAAGCACTTTCATTGAGAGGCGTTGCCAAGCTTCTAAGAAATAACGAGTTTCCGAAATACCAGCAAATATTTTTTCACCCAATCTTGATAATACTTGGTGGTAATGATCAGTACACAAGTCCAACTTGGCTCACCAAATTTTGTTCTTCTAGGTTGAAGCGTTCGTCGACAGTTGCAGTTTTTAATTTTAGGTTTCACTCTGTTCTCTCCTATATAGATAGATGAATTTGGAACTCTACATCCAACATGGTTTGTAGTAGCTCTTTGAAACTTGACAAAATAATGGAGTTCTCAGATTTGTCTCTATGGTTTGTTTCCTGTTCAAGTAGCACTAGGCACAGACTGTGGAAAAGCACTTTCATTGAGAGGGGTTGCCAAGCTTCTAAGAAATAACGAGTTTCCGAAATACCAGCAAATATTTTTTCACCCAATCTTGATGATACTTGGTGGTAATGATCAGTACACAAATCCCACTTGGCTCACGAAAATTTGTTCTTCAAGTTTGAAGCTTTAGTCTACAGTAGCAGTTTTTATATTTAGGTTTCCCTCTGTTCTCTCCTATATAGATAGATGAATTTGGAATTCTAAATCCAACATGGTTTGTAGTAGCTCTTTGAAACTTGACAAAATAAAGGAGTTCTCAGTTTTGTCTCTATGGTTTGTTTCCTCTTCTAGTAGCCCTAGGCACAGACTGTGGAAAGCACTTTCATTGAGAGGGGTTGCCAAGCTTCTAAGAATTAACGAGTTTAGGAAATACCAGCAAATATTTTTTCACCCAATCTTGATGATACTTGGTGGTAATGATCAGTACACAAGTCCCACTTGGCTCACAAAATTATTTTCTTCTAGGTTGAAGCGTTCGTCGACAGTAGCAGTTCTTATATTTAGGTTTCTTTCTGTTCTCTCCTATATAGATAGATGAATTTGGAACTCTAAATCCAACATGGTTTGTAGTAGCTCTTTGAAACTTGACAAAATATAGGAGTTCTCAGATTTGTCTCTATTGTTTGTTTCCTCTTCAAGTAGCCCTAGGCAAGACTGTGGAAAAGCACTTTCATTGAGAGGGGTTGCCAAGCTTCTAAGAAATTACGAGTTTTCGAAATACCAGCAAATATTTTTTCACCCAATCTTGATGATACTTGGTGGTAATGATCAGTACACAAATCCCACTTGGCTGACGAAATTTTGTTCTTCGAGTTTGAAGCTTTCGTCTACAGTAGCAGTTTTTATATTTAGGTTACCCTCTGTTCTCTCCTATATAGGTAGATGAATTTGGAACTCTAAATTCAACATGGTTTGTAGTAGCTCTTTGAAACTTGACAAAATAAAGGAGTTCTCAGTTTTGTCTCTATGGTTTGTTTCCTCTTCAAGTAGCCCTAGGCACAGACTGTGGAAAGCACTTTCATTGAGAGGGGTTGCCAAGCTTCTACGAAATAACGAGTTTCCGAAATACCAGCCAATATTTTTTCACCCAATCTTGATAATACTTGGTGGTAATGATCAGTACACAAATCCCACTTGGCTCACCAAATTTTGTTCTTCTAGGTTGAAGCGTTCTTCGACAGTAGCAGTTTTTATATTTAGGGTTCACTCTGTTCTCTCATATATAGATAGATGAATTTGGAACTCTAAATCCAACATGGTTTGTAGTAGCTCTTTGAAACTTGACAAAATAAAGGAGTTCTGAGTTTTCTCTCTATGGTTTGTTTCCTCTTCAAGTAGCCCTAGGCACAGACTGTGTAAAAGCACTTTCATTAAGAGGGGTTGCCAAGCTTCTAAGAAATTACGAGTTTTCGAAATACCAGCAAATATTTTTTCACCCAATCTTGATGATACTTGGTGGTAATGATCAGTACACAAATCCCACTTGGCTCACGAAATTTTGTTCTTCGAGTTTGAAGCTTTCGTCTACAGTAGCAGTTTTTATATTTAGGTTTCCCTCTGTTCTCTCCTATATAGATAGATGAATTTGGAACTCTAAATTCAACATGGTTTGTAGTAGCTCTTTGAAACTTGAGAAAATAAAGGAGTTCTCAGTTTTGTCTCTATGGTTTGTTTTCTCTTCAAGTAGCCCTAGGCACAGACTGTGGAAAGCACTTTCATTGAGAGGGGTTGCCAAGCTTCTACGAAATAACGAGTTTCCGAAATACCAGCCAATATTTTTTCACCACCCAATCTTGATAATACTTGGTGGTAATGATCAGTACACAAATCCCACTTGGCTCACCAAATTTTGTTCTTCTATGTTGAAGCGTTCTTCGACAGTAGCAGTTTTTATATTTATTGTTCACCCCTGTTCTTTCATATATAGATAGATGAATTTGGAACTCTAAATCCAACATGGTTTGTAGTAGCTCTTTGAAACTTGACAAAATAAAGGAGTTCTGAGTTTTCTCTCTATGGTTTGTTTCCTCTTCAATTAGCCCTAGGCACAGACTGTGGAAAAGCACTTTCATTGAGAGTGGTTGCCAGGCTTCTAAGATTACAAGTTTCCGAAATACCAGCAAATATTTTTTCACCCAATCTTGATGATACTTGGTGGTAATGATCAGTATACAGATCCCAATTGGCTAACCAAATTTCGTTCTTCTAGGTTGAAGCGTTCGTCTACAGTAGCAGTTTTATATTTAGGTTTCCCTCTGTTCTCTTCTATATAGATAGATGAATTTGGAACTCTAAATCCAACATGGTTTGTAGTAGCTCTTTGAAACTTTACAAAATAAAGGAGTTCTCAGTTTTGTCTCTATGGTTTGTTTCCTCTTCAAGTAGCCCTAGGCACAGACTGTGGAAAAGCACTTTCTTTGAGATGGGTTGCCAAACTTCTAAGATTAACGAGTTTAGGAATACAGCAAATATTTTTTCACCCAATCTTGATGATACTTGGTGGTAATGATCAGTACACAAATCCCACTTGGCTCACCAAATTTTGTTCTTCTAGGTTAAAGCTTTCGTCTACAGTAGCAGTTTTTATATTTAGTTTTCCCTCTGTTCTCTCCTATATAGATGATGAATTTGGAACTCTAAATTCAACATGGTTTGTAGTAGCTCTTTAAACTTGACAAAATAAAGGAGTTCTCAGTTTTGTTCCTCTATGGTTTCTTTTCTTTCAAGTAGCCTAGGCACAGACTGTGGAAAAGCACTTTCATTGAGAGGGGTTGCCAAGCTTCTAAGAAATAACGAGTTTCCGAAATACCAGCAAATATTTTTTCACCCAATCTTGATGATACTTGGTGGTAATGATCAGTACACAAATCCCACTTGGCTCACGAAGTTTTGTTCTTCTAGTTTGAAGCTTTCGTCTTCAGTAGCAGTTTTTATATTTAGGTTTCCCTCTGTCTCTCTCCTATATAGATAGATGAATTTGGAACTCTAAATTCAACATGGTTTGTAGTAGCTCTTTGAAACTTGACAAAATAAGGAGTTCTCAGTTTTGTCTCTATGGTTTGTTTCCTCTTCTAGTAGCCCTAGGCACAGACTGTGGAAAGCACTTTCATTTAGAGGGGTTGCCAAGCTTCTAAGAAATAACGAGTTTCCGAAATACCAGCAAATATTTTTTCACCCAATCTTGATGATACATGGTGGTAATGATCAGTACACAAGTCACACTTGGCTCACAAAATTTTTTTCTTCTAGGTTGAAACGTTCGTCGACAGTAGCAGTTCTTATATTTAGGTTTCCCTCTGTTCTCTCCTATATAGATAGATGAATTTGGAACTCTAAATCCAACATGGTTTGCAGTAGCTCTTTGAAACTTGACAAAATAAACGAGTTCTCAGATTTTGTCTCTATGGTTTGTTTCCTCTTCAAGTAGCCCTAGGCACAGACTGTGGAAAGCACTTTCATTAAGAGGGGTTGCAAAACTTCTAAGAAATTATGAGTTTTCGAAATACCAGCAAATATTTTTTCACCCAATCTTGATGATACTTGGTGGTAATGATCAGTACACAAATCAAACTTGGCTTACGAAATTTTGTTCTTCGAGTTTGAAGCTTTAGTCTACAGTAGCAGTTTTTATATTTAGGTTTCCCTCTGTTCTCTCCTATATAGATAGATGAATTTGGAACTCTAAATTCAACATGGTTTGTAGTAGCTCTTTGAAACTTGACAAAATAAAGGAGTTCTCAGTTTTGTCTCTATGGTTTGTTTCCTCTTCAAGTAGCCCTAGGCACAGACTGTGGAAAGCACTTTCATTGAGAGGGGTTGACAAGCTTCTAAGAATTAACGAGTTTAGGAAATACCAGCAAATATTTTTTCACCCAATCTTGATGATACTTGGTGGTGATGATCAGTACACAAATCCCACTTGGCTCACCAAATTTGTTCTTCTAGGTTAAAGCTTTCCGTCTACAGTAGCAGTTTTTATATTTAGTTTTCCCTCTGTTCTCTCCTATATAGATAGATGAATTTGGAACTCTAAATTCAACATGGTTTGTAGTAGCTCTTTTAAACTTGACAAAATAAAGGAGTTCTCAGTTTTGTCTCTATGGTTTGTTTCCTCTAAAGTAGCCCTAGGCACAGACTGTGGAAAGCACTTTCATTTAGAGCGGTTGCCAAACTTCTAAGAAATAACGAGTTTCCGAAATACCAGCAAATATTTTCTCACCCAATCTTGACGATACTTGGTGGTAATGATCAGTACACAAGTCCCACTTGGCTCACAAAATTTTTTCTTCTAGGTTGAAGCGTTCGTCGACAGTAGCAGTTCTTATATTTAGTTTTCCCTCTGTTCTCTCCTATAAAGATAGATGAATTTGGAACTCTAAATCCAACATGGTTTGTAGTAGCTCTTTGAAACTTGACAAAATAAAGGAGTTCTCAGATTTGTCTCTATGGTTTGTTTCCTCTTCAAGTAGCCCTAGGCACAAACTGTGGAAAAGCACTTTCATTGAGAGGGGTTGCCAAGCTTCTAAGAATTACGAGTTTTCGAATACCAGCAAATATTTTTTCACCCAATCTTGATGATACTTGGTGGTAATGATCAGTACACAAGTCCCACTTGGCTCACGAAATTTTGTTCTTCTAGTTTGAAGCTTTCGTCTCCAGTAGCAGTTTTTATATTTAGGTTTCCCCTCTGTCTCTCCCAATATAGGTAGATGAATTTGGAACTCTAAATTCAACATGGTTTTGTAGTAGCTCTTTTAAACTTGAAAAAATAAAGGGTCTCAGTTTTGTCTCTATGTTTGTTTCCTCTTCAAGTAGCCCTAGGCACAGACTGTGGAAAGCTCTTTCATTTAGAGGGGTTGCCAAACTTCTAAGAAATAACGAGTTTCCGAAATACCAGCCAATATTTTTTCACCCAATCTTGATGATACTTGGTGGTAATGATCAGTACACAAGTCCACTTGGCTCACAAAATTTTTTTCTTCTAGGTTGAAGCGTTCTTCGACAGTAGCAGTTTTTATATTTAGGGTTCACTCTGTTCTCTCATATATAGATAGATGAATTTGGAACTCTAAATCCAACATGGTTTGTAGTAGCTCTTTTAAACTTGACACAATAAAGAGTTCTGAGTTTCTCTCTATGGTTTGTTTCCTCTTCAAGTAGCCCTAGGCACAGACTGTGGAAACGCACTTTCATTAAGAGGGGTTGCCAAGCTTCTAAGAAATTACGAGATTTCAAAATACCAGCAAATATTTTTTCACCCAATCTTGATGATACTTGGTGGTAATGATCAGTACACAAATCCCACTTGGCTCACGAAATTTTGTTCTTCGAGTTTGAAGCGTTCGTCTACAGTAGCAGTTTTTATATTTAGGATTCTCTCTGTTCTCTCCTATATAGATAGATGAATTTGGAACTCTAAATCCAACATGGAATGTAGTAGCTCTTTGAAACTTGAGAAAATAAAGGAGTTCTCAGTTTGTCTCTATGGTTTGTTTCTCTTCTAGTAGCCCTAGGCACAGACTGTGGAAAGCACTTTCATTGAGAGGGGTTGCCAAGCTTCTACGAAATAACGAGTTTCCGAAATACCAGCCAATATTTTTCACCCAATCTTGATAATACTTGGTGGTAATGATCAGTACACAAATCCCACTTGGCTCACCAAATTTTGTTCTTCTATGTTGAAGCGTTCTTCGACAGTAGCAGTTTTTATATTTATTGTTCACCCTGTTCTTTCATATATAGATAGATGAATTTGGAACTCTAAATCCAACATGGTTTGTAGTAGCTCTTTGAAACTTGACAAAATAAAGGAGTTCTGAGTTTTCTCTCTATGGTTTGTTTCCTCTTCAATAGCCCTAGGCACAGACTGTGGAAAAGCACTTTCATTGAGAGTGGTTGCCAGGCTTCTAAGATTACAAGTTTCCGAAATACCAGCAAATATTTTTTCACCCAATCTTGATGATACTTGGTGGTAATGATCAGTATACAGATCCCAATTGGCTAACCAAATTTCGTCTTCTAGGTTGAAGCGTTCGTCTACAGTAGCAGTTTTTATATTTAGGTTTCCCTCTGTTCTCTTCTATATAGATAGATGAATTTGGAACTCTAAATCCAACATGGTTTGTAGTAGCTCTTTGAAACTTTACAAAATAAAGGAGTTCTCAGTTTTGTCTCTATGGTTTGTTTCCTCTTCAAGTAGCCCTAGGCACAGACTGTGGAAAAGCACTTTCTTTGAGATGGGTTGCCAAACTTCTAAGAATTAACGAGTTTAGGAAATACCAGCCAAATATTTTTTCACCCAATCTTGATGATACTTGGTGGTAATGATCAGTACACAAATCCACTTGGCTCACCAAATTTTGTTCTTCTAGGTTAAAGCTTTCGTCTACAGTAGCAGTTTTTAATTAGTTTTCCCTCTGTTCTCTCCTATATAGATAGATGAATTTGGAACTCTAAATTCAACATGGTTTGTAGTAGCTCTTTTAAACTTGACAAAATAAAGGAGTTCTCAGTTTTGTCTCTATGGTTTCTTTTCTCTTCAAGTAGCCCTAGGCACAGACTGTGGAAAAGCACTTTCATTGAGAGGGGTTGCCAAGCTTCTAAGAAATAACGAGTTTCCGAAATACCAGCAAATATTTTTTCACCCAATCTTGATGATACTTGGTGGTAATGATCAGTACACAAATCCCACTTGGCTCACGAAGTTTTGTTCTTCTAGTTTGAAGCTTTCGTCTTCAGTAGCAGTTTTTATATTTAGGTTTCCCTCTGTTCTCTCCTATATAGATAGATGAATTTGGAACTCTAAATTCAACATGGTTTGTAGTAGCTCTTTGAAACTTGACAAAATAAAGGAGTTCTCAGTTTTGTCTCTATGGTTTGTTTCCTCTTCTAGTAGCCCTAGGCACAGACTGTGGAAAGCACTTTCATTTAGAGGGGTTGCCAAGCTTCTAAGAAATAACGAGTTTCCGAAATACCAGCAAATATTTTTTCACCCAATCTTGATGATACATGGTGGTAATGATCAGTTACACAAGTCACACTTGGCTCCAAAATTTTTTTCTTCTAGGTTGAAACGTTCGTCGACAGTAGCAGTTCTTATATTTAGGTTTCCCTCTGTTCTCTCCTATATAGATAGATGAATTTGGAACTCTAAATCCAACATGGTTTGCAGTAGCTCTTTGAAACTTGACAAAATAAACGAGTTCTCAGATTTGTCTCTATGGTTTGTTTCCTCTTCAAGTAGCCCTAGGCACAGACTGTGGAAAAGCACTTTCATTAAGAGGGGTTGCAAAACTTCTAAGAAATTATGAGTTTTCGAAATACCAGCAAATATTTTTTCACCCAATCTTGATGATACTTGGTGGTAATGATCAGTACACAAATCAAACTTGGCTTACGAAATTTTGTTCTTCGAGTTTGAAGCTTTAGTCTACAGTAGCAGTTTTTATATTTAGGTTTCCCTCTGTTCTCTCCTATATAGATAGATGAATTTGGAACTCTAAATTCAACATGGTTTGTAGTAGCTCTTTGAAACTTGACAAAATAAAGGAGTTCTCAGTTTTGTCTCTATGGTTTGTTTCCTCTTCAAGTAGCCCTAGGCACAGACTGTGGAAGCACTTTCATTGAGAGGGGTTGACAAGCTTCTAAGAATTAACGAGTTTAGGAAATACCAGCAAATATTTTTTCACCCAATCTTGATGATACTTGGTGGTGATGATCAGTACACAAATCCCACTTGGCTCACCAAATTTTGTTCTTCTAGGTTAAAGCTTTCGTCTACAGTAGCAGTTTTTATATTTAGTTTTCCCTCTGTTCTCTCCTATATAGATAGATGAATTTGGAACTCTATATTCAACATGGTTTGTAGTAGCTCTTTTAAACTTGACAAAATAAAGGAGTTCTCAGTTTTGTCTCTAGTGGTGTGTGTTTCTCTCTCTAAGAGTACCCTAGGCACAGACTGTGGATAGAGCGGTTGCCAAACTTCTAAGAAATAACGAGTTTCCGAAATACCAGCAAATATTTTCTCACCCAATCTTGACGATACTTGGTGGTAATGATCAGTACACAAGTCCCACTTGGCTCACAAAATTTTTTTCTTCTAGGTTGAAGCGTTCGTCGACAGTAGCAGTTCTTATATTTAGTTTTCCCTCTGTTCTCTCCTATAAAGATAGATGAATTTGGAACTCTAAATCCAACATGGTTTGTAGTAGCTCTTTGAAACTTGACAAAATAAAGGAGTTCTCAGATTTGTCTCTATGGTTTGTTTCCTCTTCAAGTAGCCCTAGGCACAAACTGTGGAAAAGCACTTTCATTGAGAGGGGTTGCCAAGCTTCTAAGAAATTACGAGTTTTCGAAATACCAGCAAATATTTTTTCACCCAATCTTGATGATACTTGGTGGTAATGATCAGTACACAAGTCCCACTTGGCTCACGAAATTTTGTTCTTCTAGTTTGAAGCTTTCGTCTACAGTAGCAGTTTTTATATTTAGGTTTCCCTCTGTTCTCTCCTATATAGGTAGATGAATTTGGAACTCTAAATTCAACATGGTTTGTAGTAGCTCTTTTAAACTTGACAAAATAAAGGAGTTCTCAGTTTTGTCTCTATGGTTTGTTTCCTCTTCAAGTAGCCCTAGGCACAGACTGTGGAAAGCTCTTTCATTTAGAGGGGTTGCCAAACTTCTAAGAAATAACGAGTTTCCGAAATACCAGCCAATATTTTTTCACCCAATCTTGATGATACTTGGTGGTAATGATCAGTACACAAGTCCCACTTGGCTCACAAAATTTTTTTCTTCTAGGTTGAAGCGTTCTTCGACAGTAGCAGTTTTTATATTTAGGGTTCACTCTGTTCTCTCATATATAGATAGATGAATTTGGAACTCTAAATCCAACATGGTTTGTAGTAGCTCTTTTAAACTTGACACAATAAAGGAGTTCTGAGTTTTCTCTCTATGGTTTGTTTCCTCTTCAAGTAGCCCTAGGCACAGACTGTGGAAACGCACTTTCTTTGAGATGGGTTGCCAAACTTCTAAGAATTAACGAGTTTAGGAAATACCAGCAAATATTTTTTCACCCAATCTTGATGATACTTGGTGGTAATGATCAGTACACAAATCCCACTTGGCTCACCAAATTTTGTTCTTCTAGGTTAAAGCTTTCGTCTACAGTAGCAGTTTTTATATTTAGTTTTCCCTCTGTTCTCTCCTATATAGATAGATGAATTTGGAACTCTAAATTCAACATGGTTTGTAGTAGCTCTTTTAAACTTGACAAAATAAAAGTTCTCCAGTTTTGTCTCTATGGTTTCTTTTCTCTTCAAGTAGCCCTAGGCACAGACTGTGGAAAAGCACTTTTCATTGAGAGGGGTTGCCAAGCTTCTAAGAAATAACGAGTTTCCGAAATACCAGCAAATATTTTTTCACCCAATCTTGATGATACTTGGTGGTAATGATCAGTACACAAATCCCACTTGGCTCACGAAGTTTTGTTCTTCTAGTTTGAAGCTTTCGTCTTCAGTAGCAGTTTTTATATTTAGGTTTCCCTCTGTTCTCTCCTATATAGATAGATGAATTTGGAACTCTAAATTCAACATGGTTTGTAGTAGCTCTTTGAAACTTGACAAAATAAAGGAGTTCTCAGTTTTGTCTCTATGGTTTTGTTTCCTCTTCTAGTAGCCCTAGGCACAGACTGTGGAAAGCACTTTCATTTAGAGGGGTTGCCAAGCTTCTAAGAAATAACGAGTTTCCGAAATACCAGCAAATATTTTTTCACCCAATCTTGATGATACATGGTGGTAATGATCAGTACACAAGTCACACTTGGCTCACAAAATTTTTTTCTTCTAGGTTGAAACGTTCGTCGACAGTAGCAGTTCTTATATTTAGGTTTCCCTCTGTTCTCTCCTATATAGATAGATGAATTTGGAACTCTAAATCCAACATGGTTTGCAGTAGCTCTTTGAAACTTGACAAAATAAAGGAGTTCTCAGATTTGTCTCTATGGTTTGTTTCCTCTTCAAGTAGCCCTAGGCACAGACTGTGGAAAAGCACTTTCATTAAGAGGGGTCGCAAAACTTCTAAGAAATTATGAGTTTTCGAAATACCAGCAAATATTTTTTCACCCAATCTTGATGATACTTGGTGGTAATGATCAGTACACAAATCCCACTTGGCTTACGAAATTTTGTTCTTCGAGTTTGAAGCTTTAGTCTACAGTAGCAGTTTTTATATTTAGGTTTCCCTCTGTTCTCTCCTATATAGATAGATGAATTTGGAACTCTAAATTCAACATGGTATGTAGTAGCTCTTTGAAACTTGACAAAATAAAGGAGTTCTCAGTTTTGTCTCTATGGTTTGTTTCCTCTTCAAGTAGCCCTAGGCACAGACTGTGGAAAGCACTTTCATTGAGAGGGGTTGACTAGCTTCTAAGAATTAACGAGTTTAGGAAATACCAGCAAATATTTTTTCACCCAATCTTGATGATACTTGGTGGTGATGATCACTACACAAATCCCACTTGGCTCACCAAATTTTGTTCTTCTAGGTTAAAGCTTTCGTCTACAGTAGCAGTTTTTATATTTAGTTTTCCCTCTGTTCTCTCCTGTATAGATAGATGAATTTGGAACTCTAAATTCAACATGGTTTGTAGTAGCTCTTTTAAACTTGACAAAATAAAGGAGTTCTCAGTTTTGTCTCTATGGTTTGTTTCCTCTAAAGTAGCCCTAGGCACAGACTGTGGAAAGCACTTTCATTTAGAGCGGTTGCCAAACATCTAAGAAATAACGAGTTTCCGAAATACCAGCAAATATTTTCTCACCCAATCTTGACGATACTTGGTGGTAATGATCAGTACACAAGTCCCACTTGGCTCACAAAATTTTTTTCTTCTAGGTTGAAGCGTTCGTCGACAGTAGCAGTTCTTATATTTAGGTTTCCCTCTGTTCTCTCCTATATAGATAGATGAATTTGGAACTCTAAATCCAACATGGTTTGTAGGAGCTCTTTGAAACTTGACAAAATAAAGGAGTTCTCAGATTTGTCTCTATGGTTTGTTTCCTCTTCAAGTAGCCCTAGGCACAGACTGTGGAAAAGCACTTTCATTGAGAGGGGTTGCCAAGCTTCTAAGAAATTACGAGTTTTCGAAATACCAGCAAATATTTTTTCACCCAATCTTGATGATACTTGGTGGTAATGATCAGTACACAAATCCCACTTGGCTCACGAAATTTTGTTCTTCGAGTTTGAAGCTTTCGTCTACAGTAGCAGTTTTTATATTTAGGTTTCCCTCTGTTCTCTCCTATATAGGTAGATGAATTTGGAACTCTAAATTCAACATGGTTTGTAGTAGCTCTTTTAAACTTGACAAAATAAAGGAGTTCTCAGTTTTGTCTCTATGGTTTGTTTCCTCTTCAAGTAGCCCTAGGCACAGACTGTGGAAAGCTCTTTCATTTAGAGGGGTTGCCAAACTTCTAAGAAATAATGAGTTTCCGAAATACCAGCCAATATTTTTTCACCCAATCTTGATGATACTTGGTGGTAATGATCAGTACACAAGTCCCACTTGGCTCACAAAATTTTTTTCTTCTAGGTTGAAGCGTTCTTCGACAGTAGCAGTTTTTATATTTAGGGTTCACTCTGTTCTCTCATATATAGATAGATGAATTTGGAACTCTAAATCCAACATGGTTTGTAGTAGCTCTTTGAAACTTGACACAATAAAGGAGTTCTGAGTTTTCTCTCTATGGTTTGTTTCCTCTTCAAGTAGCCCTAGGCACAGACTGTGGAAAAGCACTTTCATTAAGAGGGGTTGCCAAGCTTCTAAGAAATTACGAGATTTCGAAATACCAGCAAATATTTTTTCACCCAATCTTGATGATACTTGGTGGTAATGATCAGTACACAAATCCCACTTGGCTCACGAAATTTTGTTCTTCGAGTTTGAAGCTTTCGTCTACAGTAGCAGTTTTTATATTTAGGTTTCCCTCTCTTCTCTCCTATATAGATAGATGAATTTGGAACTCTAAATTCAACATGGTTTGTAGTAGCTCTTTGAAACTTGAGAAAATAAAGGAGTTCTCAGTTTTGTCTCTATGGTTTGTTTTCTTTTCTAGTAGCCCTAGGCACAGACTGTGGAAAGCACTTTCATTGAGAGGGGTTGCCAAGCTTCTACGAAATAACGAGTTTCCGAAATACCAGCCAATATTTTTTCACCCAATCTTGATAATACGTGGTGGTAATGATCAGTACACAAATCCCACTTGGCTCACCAAATTTTGTTCTTCTAGGTTGAAGCGTTCTTCGACAGTAGCAGTTTTTATATTTAGGGTTCACCCTGTTCTCTCATATATAGATAGATGAATTTGGAACTCTAAATCCAACATGGTTTGTAGTAGCTCTTTGAAACTTGACAAAATAAAGGAGTTCTGAGTTTTCTCTCTATGGTTTGTTTCCTCTTCAATTAGCCATAGGCACAGACTGTGGAAAAGCACTTTCATTGAGAGTGGTTGCCAGGCTTCTAAGATTACAGGTTTCCGAAATACCAGCAAATATTTTTTCACCCAATCTTGATGATACTTGGTGGTAATGATCAGTATACAGATCCCAATTGGCTAACCAAATTTTGTTCTTCTAGGTTGAAGCGTTCGTCTACAGTAGCAGTTTTTATATTTACGTTTCCCTCTGTTCTCTTCTATATAGATAGATGAATTTGGAACTCTAAATCCAACATGGTTTGTAGTAGCTCTTTGAAACTTGACAAAATAAAGGAGTTCTCAGTTTTGTCTCTATGGTTTGTTTCCTCTTCAAGTAGCCCTAGGCACAGACTGTGGAAAAGCACTTTCTTTGAGATGGGTTGCCAAGCTTCTAAGAATTAACGAGTTTAGGAAATACCAGCAAATATTTTTTCACCCAATCTTGATGATACTTGGTGGTAATGATCAGTACACAAATCCCACTTGGCTCACCAAATTTTGTTCTTCTAGGTTAAAGCTTTCGTCTACAGTAGCAGTTTTTATATTTAGTTTTCCCTCTGTTCTCTCCTATATAGATAGATGAATTTGGATCTCTAAATTCAACATGGTTTGTAGTAGCTCTTTTAAACTTGACAAAATAAAGGAGTTCTCAGTTTTGTCTCTATGGTTTGTTTTCTCTTCAAGTAGCCCTAGGCACAGACTGTGGAAAAGCACTTTCATTGAGAGGGGTTGCCAAGCTTCTAAGAAATAACGAGTTTCTGAAATACCAGCAAATATTTTTTCACCCAATCTTGATGATACTTGGTGGTAATGATCAGTTCACAAATCCCACTTGGCTCACGAAATTTTGTTCTTCTAGTTTGAAGCTTTCGTCTACAGTAGCAGTTTTTATATTTAGGTTTCCCTCTGTTCTCTCCTATATAGATAGATGAATTTGGAACTCTAAATTCAACATGGTTTGTAGTAGCTCTTTGAAACTTGACAAAATAAAGGAGTTCTCAGTTTTGTCTCTATGGTTTGTTTCCTCTTCTAGTAGCCCTAGGCACAGACTGTGGAAAGCACTTTCATTTAGATGTTGGCAAGCTTCTAAGAAATAACGAGTTTCCGAAATACCAGCAAATATTTTTTCACCCAATCTTGATGATACTTGGTGGTAATGATCAGTACACAAGTCACACATGGCTCACAAAATTTTTTTCTTCTAGGTTGAAGCGTTCGTCGACAGTAGCAGTTCTTATATTTAGGTTTCCATCTGTTCTCTCCTATATAGATAGATGAATTTGGAACTCTAAATCCAACATGGTTTGCAGTAGCTCTTTGAAACTTGACAAAATAAAGGAGTTCTCAGATTTGTCTCTATGGTTTGTTTCCTCTTCAAGTAGCCCTAGGCACAGACTGTGGAAAAGCACTTTCATTAAGAGGGGTTGCAAAACTTCTAAGAAATTATGAGTTTTCGAAATACCAGCAAATATTTTTTCACCCAATCTTGATGATACTTGGTGGTAATGATCAGTACACAAATCCCACTTGGCTTACGAAATTTTGTTCTTCGAGTTTGAAGCTTTAGTCTACAGTAGCAGTTTTTATATTTAGGTTTCCCTCTGTTCTCTCCTATATAGATAGATGAATTTGGAACTCTAAATTCAACATGGTTTGTAGTAGCTCTTTGAAACTTGACAAAATAAAGGAGTTCTCAGTTTTGTCTCTATGGTTTGTTTCCTCTTCAAGTAGCCCTAGGCACAGACTGTGGAAAGCACTTTCATTGAGAGGGGTTGACAAGCTTCTAAGAATTAACGAGTTTAGGAAATACCAGCAAATATTTTTTCACCCAATCTTGATGATACTTGGTGGTGATGATCAGTACACAAATCCCACTTGGCTCACCAAATTTTGTTCTTCTAGGTTAAAGCTTTCGTCTACAGTAGCAGTTTTTATATTTAGTTTTCCCTCTGTTCTCTCCTATATAGATAGATGAATTTGGAACTCTAAATTCAACATGGTTTGTAGTAGCTCTTTTAAACTTGACAAAATAAAGGAGTTCTCAGTTTTGTCTCTATGGTTTGTTTCCTCTAAAGTAGCCCTAGGCACAGACTGTGGAAAGCACTTTCATTTAGAGCGGTTGCCAAACTTCTAAGAAATAACGAGTTTCCGAAATACCAGCAAATATTTTCTCACCCAATCTTGACGATACTTGGTGGTAATGATCAGTACACAAGTCCCACTTGGCTCACAAAATTTTTTTCTTCTAGGTTGAAGCGTTCGTCGACAGTAGCAGTTCTTATATTTAGGTTTCCCTCTGTTCTCTCCTGTATAGATAGATGAATTCGGAACCCTAAATCCAACATGGTTTGTAGTAGCTCTTTGAAACCTGACAAAATAAAGGAGTTCTCAGTTTTGTCCCTATGGATTGTTTCCTCTTCAAGTAGCCCTAGGCAAACACTGTGGAAAAGCACTTTCATTGAGATGGGTTGCCAAGCTTCTAAGAAATAACGAGTTTCCGAAATACCAGCAAAAATTTTTTCAACCAATCTTGATGATACTTGGTGGTAATGATCAGTACACAGATCCCACTTGGCTCACCAAATTTTGTTCTTCTAGGTTGAAGCGTTCGTCTACAGTAGCGGTTTTTATATTTAGGTTTCACTCTGTTCTCTCATATATAGATAGATGAATTAGGAACTCTAAATCCAACAGGGTTTATAGTAGCTCTTTGAAACTTGACAAAATAAAGGAGTTCTCAGTTTTCTCTCTATGGTTTGTTTCCTCTTCAAGTAGCCCTAGGCACAGAATGTGGAAAAGCACTTTCATTTAGAGGGGTTGCCAATCTTCGAAGAAATAACGAGTTTCCGAAATACCAGCAAATATTTTTTCACCCAATCTTGATGATACTTGGTGGTAATGATCAGTACACTAATCCCACTTGGCTCACCGAATTTTGTTCTTCTAGGTTGAAGCGTTCGTCTACAGTAGCAGTTTTTATATTTAGGTTTCACTCTTTTCTCTCATATATAGATAGATGAATTTGGAACACTAAATCCAACATGGTTTGTAGTAGCTCTTTGGAACTTGACAAAATAAAGGTTTTCTCAATTTTGTCTCTATGGTTTGTTGCCTCTTCAAGTAGCCCTATGCACAGACTGTGGAAAAGCACTTTCACGGAGCGTGGTTGCCAATTTCTAAGAAATTACAAGTTTCTGAAACACCAGCAAATATTTTTTCACCCAATCTTGATGATACTAGGTGGTAATGATCAGTACACAAATCCCACTTGGCTCACCAAATTTTGTTCTTCTAGGTTGAAGCGTTCGTTTACAGTAGCAATTTTTATATTTAGGTTTCTCTCTGTTCTCGCCTATATAGATAGATGAATTTGGAACTCTAAATCCAACATGGATAGTAGTAGCTCTTTGAAACTTGACAAAATAAAGGAGTTCTCAGTTTTGTCTCTATGGTTTGTTTCCTCTTCAAGTAGCCCTAGGCACAGACTGTGGAAAAGCACTTTCATTGAGAGTGGTTGCCAAGCTTCTAAGAAATTACAAGTTTCCGAAACACCAGCAAATATTTTTTCACCCAATCTTGATGATACTTGGTGGTAATGATCAGTACACAAATCCCACTTGGCTCACCAAATTTTGTTCTTCTAGGTTGAAACGTTCGTCTACAATAGTAGTTTTTATATTTAGGTTTCCCTCTGTACTCTATTGTATAGATAGATGAATTTGGAACTCTAAATCCATCATGGTTTGTAGTAGCTCTTTGAAACTTGACAAAATAAAGGAGTTCTCATTTTTGTTTCTATGTTTTGTTTCCTCTTCAAGTAGCCATAGGCACAGACTCTGGAAAAGCACTTTCATTGAGAGTGGTTGCCAGGCTTCTAAGAAATTACAAGTATCCGAAATACCAGCAAATATTTTTTCACCCAATCTTGATGATACTTGGTGGTAATGATCAGTACACAAATCCCACTAGGCTCACCAAATTTTGTTCTTCTAGGTTGAAGCGTTCGTCTACAGTAGCTGTTTTTATATTTAGGTTTCTCTCCATTCTCTCCTATATAGATAGATGAATTTGGAACTCTAAATCCAACATGGATTGTAGTAGCTCTTTGAAACTTGAAAAAATAAAGGAGTTCTCAGTTTTGTCTCTATGGTTTGTTTCCTCTTCAAGTAGCCCTACGCACAGACTGTGGAAAAGCACTTTCATTGAGAGGGGTTGCCAAGCTTCTAAGAAATAACGAGTTTCCGAAATTCCAGCAAAAATTTTTTCAACCAATCTTGATGATACTTGGTTGTAATGATCAGTACACAGATCCCACTTGGCTCACCAAATTTTGTTCTTCTAGGTTGAAGCGTTCGTCTACAGTAGCAGTTTTTATATTTAGGTTTCACTCTGTTCTCTCATATATAGATAGATGAATTAGGAACTCTAAATCCAACAGGGTTTATAGTAGCTCTTTGAAACTTGACAAAATAAAGGAGTTCTCAGTTTTCTCTCTATGGTTTGTTTCCTCTTCAAGTAGCCCTAGGCACAGAATTTGGAAAAGCACTTTCATTTAGAGGGGTTTCCAAGCTTCTAAGAAATAACGAGTTTCCGAAATACCAGCAAATATTTTTTCACCCAATCTTGATGATACTTGGTGGTAATGATCAGTACACAAATCCCACTTGGCTCACCAAATTTTGTTCTTCTAGGTTGAAGCGTTCGTGTACAGTAGCAGTTTTAATATTTAGGTTTCACTCTGTTCTCTCATATATAGATAGATGAATGTGGAACACTAAATCCAACATGGTTTGTAGTAGCTCTTTGGAACTTGACAAAATAAAGGTTTTCTCAATTTTGTCTCTATGGTTTGTTTCCTCTTCAAGTAGCCCTATGCACAGACTGTGGAAAAGCACTTTCACTGAGCGTGGTTGCCATTTTCTAAGAAATTACAAGTTTCCGAAACACCAGCAAATATTTTTTCACCCAATCTTGATGATACTTGTTGCTGAAGATCAGTACACAAATCCCTCTTGGCTCACTAAATTTTGTTCTTCTAGGTTGAAGCGTTCTTCTACAGTAGCAGTTTTTATATTTAGGTTTCCCTCTGTTCTCTCCTCTATAGATAGATGAATTTGGAACTCTAAATCCAACATGGATTGTAGTAGCTCTTTGAAACTTGACAAAATAAAGGAGTTCTCAGTTTTGTCTCTTTTGATTGTTTCCTTTTCAAGTAGCCCTAGGCACAGACTGTGGAAAAGCAATTTCATTGAGAGGTGTTGCCAAGCTTCTAAGAAATAACGAGTTTCCGAAATACCAGCAAATATTTTTTCACCCAATCTTGATGATAATTGGTGGTAATGATCAGTACACAAATCCCACTTGGCTCACCAAATTTTGTTCTTCTAGGTTGAAGCGTTCGTCTACAGAAGCAGTTTTTATATTTAGGTTTCACTCTGTTCTCTCATATATAGATAGATGAATTTGGAACTCTAAATCCAACATGGTTTGTATTAGCTCTTTGAAACATGACAAAATAAAGGAGTTCTCAGTTTTGTCCCTATGGTTTGATTCCTCTTCAAGTAGCCCTAGGCACAGACTGTGGAAAAGCACTTTCATTGAGAGGGGTTGCCAAGCTTCTAAGATATTACGATTTTCCGAAATACCAGCAAATATTTTTTCACCCAATCTTGATGATACTTGTTGCTGAAGATCAGTACACAAATCCCTCTTGGCTCACTAAATTTTGTTCTTCTAGGTTGAAGCGTTCTTCTACAGTAGCAGTTTTTATATTTAGGTTTCCCTCTGTTCTCTCCTCTATAGATAGATGAATTTGGAACTCTAAATCCAACATGGTTTGTAGTAGCTCTTTGAAACTTGACAAAATAAAGGAGTTCTCAGTTTTGTCTCTATGGTTTGTTTCCTCTTTAAGTAGTCCTAGACACAGACTGAGGAAAAGCACTTTCATTGAGAGAGTTGCCAAGCTTCTAAGAAATAACGAGTTTCCGAAATACCAGCAAATATTTTTTCACCCAATCTTGATGATACTTTGTGGTAATGATAAGTACACAAATCTCACTTGGCTCACCAAATTTTGTTCTTCTAGGTTGAAGCGTTCGTCTACAGTAGCAGTTTTTATATTTAGGTTTCCCTCTGTTCTCTCCTCTATAGATACATGAATTTGGAACTCTAAATCCAACATGGATTGTAGTAGCTATTTGAAACTTGACAAAATAAAGGAGTTCTCAGTTTTGTCTCTTTGGTTTGTTTCCTTTTCAAGTAGCCCTAGGCACAGACTGTGGAAAAGCACTTTCATTGAGAGGGGTTGCCAAGCTTCTAAGAAATAATGAGTTTCCGAAATACCAGCAAATATTTTTTCACCGAATCTTGATGATAATTGGTGGTAATGATCAGTACACAAATCCCACTTGGCTCACCAAATTTTGTTCTTCTAGGTTGAAGCTTTCGTCTACAGTATTGGTTTTTATATTTAGGTTTCCCTCTGTTCTCTCCTATATAGATAGATGAATTTGGAACTCTAAATCCAACATGGTTTGTAGTAGCTCTTTGAAACTTGACAAAATAAAGGAGTTCTCAGTTTTGTTTCTATGGTTTGTTTCCTCTTCAATAAGCCCTAGGCACAGACTGTGGAAAAGCACTTTCATTGAGAGGGGTTGCCAAGCTTCTAAGAAATAACGAGTTTCCGAAATACCAGCAAATATTTTTTCACCCAATCTTGATGATACTTGGTGGTAATGATCAGTACACAGATCCCACTTGGCTCACCAAATTTTGTTCTTCTAGGTTGAAGCGTTCGTCTACAGTAGCAGTTTTTATATTTAGGTTTCCCTCTGTTTTCTCCTATATAGATAGATGAATTTGGAACTCTAAATCCAACATGGTTTGTAGTAGCTCTTTGAAACGTGACAAAATAAAGGAGTTCTCTGTTTTGTCTCTATGGTTTGTTTCCTCTTCAAGTAGCCCTAGGCACAGACTGAGGAAAAGCACTTTCATTGAGAGGGGTTGCCAAGCTTCTAAGAAATTACGAGTTTCCGAAATACCAGCAAATATTTTTTCACCCAATCTTGATGATACTTTGTGGTAATGATCAGTACACAAATCCCACTTGGCTCACCAAATTTTGTTCTTCTAGGTTGAAGCGTTCGTCTACAGTAGCAGTTTTTATATTTAGGTTTCCCTCTGTTCTCTCCTCTATTGATAGATGAATTTGGAACTCTAAATCCAACATGGATTGTAGTAGCTCTTTGAAACTTGACAAAATAAAGGAGTTCTCATTTTTGTCTCTTTGGTTTGTTTCCTTTTCAAGTAGCCCTAGGCACAGACTGTGGAAAAGCACTTTCATTGAGAGGGGTTGCCATGCTTCTAAGAAATAACGAGTTTCCGAAATACCAGCAAATATTTTTTCACCCAATCTTGATGATAATTGGTGGTAATGATCAGTACACAAATCCCACTTGGCTCACCAAATTTTGTTCTTCTAGGTTGAAGCGTTCGTCTACAGTAGCAGTTTTTATATTTAGGTTTCACTCTGTTCTCTCATATATAGATAGATGAATTTGGAACTCTAAATCCAACATGGTTTGTAGTAGCTCTTTGACACTTGACAAAATGAAGGAGTTCTCAGTTTTGTCTCTATGGTTTGATTCATCTTCAAGTAGCCCTAGGCACAGACTGAGGAAAAGCACTTTCATTGAGAGGGGTTGCCAAGCTTCTAAGAAATTACGAGTTTCCGAAATACCAGCAAATATTTTTTCACCCAATCTTGATGATACTTTGTGGTAATGATCAGTACACAAATCCCACTTGGCTCACCAAATTTTGTTCTTCTAGGTTGAAGCGTTCGTCTACAGTAGCAGTTTTTATATTTAGGTTTCCCTCTGTTCTCTCCTCTATTGATAGATGAATTTGGAACTCTAAATCCAACATGGATTGTAGTAGCTCTTTGAAACTTGACAAAATAAAGGAGTTCTCATTTTTGTCTCTTTGGTTTGTTTCCTTTTCAAGTAGCCCTAGGCACAGACTGTGGAAAAGCACTTTCATTGAGAGGGGTTGAGAAGCTTCTAAGAAATAACGAGTTTCCGAAATACCAGCAAATATTTTTTCACCCAATCTTGATGATAATTGGTGGTAATGATCAGTACACAAATCCCACTTGGCTCACCAAATTTTGTTCTTCTAGGTTGAAGCGTTCGTCTACAGTAGCAGTTTTTATATTTAGGTTTCACTCTGTTCTCTCATATATAGATAGATGAATTTGGAACTCTAAATCCAACATGGTTTGTAGTAGCTCTTTGAAACTTGACAAAATGAAGGAGTTCTCAGTTTTGTCTCTATGGTTTGATTCATCTTCAAGTAGCCCTAGGCACAGACTGTGGAAAAGCACTTTCAATGAGAGGGGTTGCCAAGCTTCTGAGAAATTACGAATTTCTGAAATACCAGCAAATATTTTTTCACCCAATCTTGATGATACTTGGTGGTAATGATCAGTACACAAATCCCACTTTTCTCACCAAATTTTGTTCTTCTAGGTTGAAGCGTTCGTCTACAGTAGCAGTTTTTATATTTAGGTTTCCCTCTGTTTTCTCCTATATAGATAGATGAATTTGGAACTCTAAATCCAACATGGTTTGTAGTAGCTCTTTGAAACGTGACAAAATAAAGGAGTTCTCTGTTTTGTCTTTAGGGTTTGTTTCCTCTTCAAGTAGCCCTAGGCACAGACTGAGGAAAAGCACTTTCATTGAGAGTGGTTGCCAAGCTTCTAAGAAGTTACGAGTTTCCGAAATACCAGCAAATATTTTTTCACCCTATCTTGATGATACTTGGTGGTAATGATCAGTACACAAATCCCACTTGGCTCACCAAATTTTGTTCTTCTAGTTGAAGCGTTCGTCTACAGTAGCAGTTTTTATATTTAGGTTTCCCTCTGTTCTCTCCTATATAGATAGATGAATTTGGAACTCTAAATCCAACATGGTTTGTAGTAGCTCTTTGAAACTTCACGAAATAAAGGAGTTCTCAGTTTTCTCTGTATGGTTTGTTTCCTCTTCTTGTAGCCCTAGGCACAGACTGTGGAAAAGCACTTTCATTGAGAGGGGTTGCCAGGCTTCTAAAAAATTACAAGTTTCCGAAATACCAGCAATATTTTTTCAACCAATCTTGATGATACTTGGTGGTAATGATCAGTACACAAATCCCACTAGGCTCACCAAATTTTGTTCTTCTAGGTTGAAGCGTTCGTCTACAGTAGCAGTTTTTATATTTAGGTTTCACTCTGTTCTCTCATATATAGATAGATGAATTTGGAACACTAAATCCAACATGGTTTGTAGTAGCTCTTTGGAACTTGACAAAATAAAGTTTTTCTCAGTTTTGTCTCTATGGTTTGTTTCCTCTTCAAGTAGCCTTGGCACAGACTGTGGAAAAGCACTTTCACTGAGCGTGGTTGCCAATTTCTAAGAAATTACAAGTTTCCGAAACACCAGCAAATATTTTTTCACCCAATCTTGATGATACTAGGTGGTAATGATCAGTACACAAATCCCACTTGGCTCACCAAATTTTGTTCTAGGTTGAAGCGTTCGTTTACAGTAGCAGTTTTTATATTTAGGTTTCTCTCTGTTCTCTCCTATATAGATAGATGAATTTGGAACTCTAAATCAAACATGGATAGTAGTAGCTCTTTGAAACTTGACAAAATAAAGGAGTTCTCAGTTTTCTCTCTATGGTTTGTTTCCTCTTCAAGTAGCCCTAGGCACAGAATGTGGAAAAGCACTTTCATTTAGTGGGGTTGCCAAGCTTCTAAGAAATAACGAGTTTCCGAAATACCAGCAAATATTTTTTCACCCAATCTTGATGATACTTGGTGGTAATGATCAGTACACAAATCCCACTTGGCTCACCAAATTTTGTTCTTCAAGGTTGAAGCGTTCGTCTACAGTAGGAGTTTTTATATTTAGGTTTCACTCTGTTCTCTCATATATAGATAGATGAATTTGGAACACTAAATCCAACATGGTTTGTAGTAGCTCTTTGGAACTTGACAAAATAAAGGTTTTCTCAGTTTTGTCTCTATGGTTTGTTTCCTCTTCAAGTAGCCCTAGGCACAGACTGTGGAAAAGGACTTTCACGTAGCGTGGTTGCCAATTTCTAAGAAATTACAAGTTTCCGAAACACCAGCAAATATTTTTTCTCCCAATCTTGATGATACTAGGTGGTAATGATCAGTACACAAATCCCACTTGGCTCACCAAATTTTGTTCTTCTAGGTTGAAGCGTTCGTTTACAGTACCAGTTTTTACATTTAGGTTTCTCTCTGTTCTCGCCTATATACATAGATGAATTTGGAACTCTAAATCCAACATGGATAGTAGTAGCTCTTTGAAACTTGACAAAATAAAGGAGTTCTCAGTTTTGTCTCTATGGTTTGTTTCCTCTTCAAGTAGCCCTAGGCACAGACTGTGGAAAAGCACTTTCATTGAGAGTGGTTGCCAAGCTTCTAAGAAATTACAAGTTTCCGAAACACCAGCAAATATTTTTTCACCCAATCTTGATGATACTTGGTGGTAGTGATCAGTCCACAAATCCCACTTGGCTCACCAAATT
Organism: Callospermophilus lateralis; assembly: GCF_048772815.1. NCBI lineage: Eukaryota > Metazoa > Chordata > Mammalia > Rodentia > Sciuridae > Callospermophilus > Callospermophilus lateralis. The sequence goes on along the minus strand of NW_027514740.1, from coordinate 3,445 downwards.
TTGTTCTTCTAGGTTGAAGCGTTCGTCTACAGTAGCAGTTTTTATATTTAGGTTTCACTCTGTACTCTCATATATAGATAGATGAACTTGGAACACTAAATCCAACATGGTTTGTAGTAGCTCTTTGGAACTTGACAAAATAAAGGTTTTCTCAATTTTGTCTCTATTGTTTTTTTCCTCTTCAAGTAGCCCTATGCACATACTGTGGAAAAGCACTTTCACGGAGCGTGGTTGCCAATTTCTAAGAAATTACAAGTTGCCGAAACACCAGCAAATATTTTTTCACAAAATCTTGATGATACTAGGTGGTAATGATCAGTACACAAATCCCACTTGGCTCACCAAATTTTGTTCTTCTAGGGTGAAGCGTTCGTTTACAGTAGCAATTTTTATATTTAGGTTTCTCTCTGTTCTCGCCTATATAGATAGATGAATTTGGAACTCTAAATCCAACATGGATAGTAGTAGCTCTTTGAAACTTGACAAAATAAAGGAGTTCTCAGTTTTGTCTCTATGGTTTGTTTCCTCTTCAAGTAACCCTAGGCACAGACTGTGGAAAGCACTTTAATTGAAAGGGGTTGCCAAGCTTCTAAGAAATAACGAGTTTCCGAAACACCAGCAAATATTTTTTCACCCAATCTTGATGATAATTGGTGGTAATGATCAGTACACAAATCCCACTTGGCTCACCAAATTTTGTTCTTTTAGTTTGAAGCTTTCGTCTACAGTAGCAGTTTTTATATTTAGGTTTCCCTCTGTTCTCTCCTATATAGATAGATGAATTTGGAACTCTAAATCCAACATGGTTTGTAGTAGCTCTTTGAAACTTCACAAAATAAAGGAGTTCTGAGTTTTATCTCTGTGGTTTGTTTCCTCTTCAAGTAGCCCTAGGCACAGACTGTGGAAAACCACTTTCATTGAGAGGGGTTGCCACGCTTCTAAGAAATAACGAGTTTCCGAAATACCAGCAAATATTTTTTCACCCAATCTCGATGATACTTGGTGGTAATGATCAGTACACAAATCCCACTTGGCTCACCAAATTTTGTTCTTCTACGTTGAAGCGTTCGTCTACAGTAGCAGTTTTTATATTTAGGTTTCCCTCTGTTCTCTCCTTTATACATAGATGAATTTGGAACTCTAAATCCAACATGGTTTGTAGTAGCTCTTCGAAACTTGACAAAATAAAGGAGTTCTCAGTTTTGTTTCTATGGTTTGTTTTCTCATCAATAAGCCCTAGGAACAGACTGTGGAAAAGCACTTTCATTGAGAGGGGTTGCCAAGCTTCTAAGAAAAAACGAGTTTCCGAAATACCAGCAAAAATTTTTTCACCCAATCTTCATGATACTTGTTGCTAATGATCAGTACACAAATCCCACTTGGCTCACCAAATTTTGTTCTTCTAAGTTGAGGGGTTCGTCTACAGTAGCAGTTTTTATATTTAGGTTTCTGTCTGTTCTCTCCTATATAGATAGATGAATTTGGAACTCTAATTCCAACATGGATTGTAGTAGCTCTTTGAAACTTGAAAAAATAAAGGAGTTCTCAGTTTTGTCTCTATGGTTTGTTTCGTCTTCAAGTAGCCCAAGGCACAGACTGTGGAAGCACTTTCATTGGATGGGTTGCCAAGCTTCTAAGAAATAACGAGTTTCCGAAATACCAGCAAATATTTTTTCACCCAATCTTGATGATAATTGGTGGTAATGATCAGTACACAAATCCCACTTGGCTCACCAAATTTTGTTCTTCTACGTTGAAGCGTTCGTCTACAGTAGCAGTTTTTATATTTAGGTTTCCCTCTGTTCTCTCCTTTATAGATAGATGAATTTGGAACTCTAAATCCAACATGGTTTGTAGTAGCTCTTCGAAACTTGACAAAATAAAGGAGTTCTCAGTTTTGTTTCTATGGTTTGTTTTCTCTTCAATAAGCCCTAGGCACAGACTGTGGAAAAGCACTTTCATTGAGAGGGGTTGCCAAGCTTCTAAGAAATAACGAGTTTCCGAAATACCAGCAAATATTTTTTCACCCAATCTTCATGATACTTGTTGCTAATGATCAGTACACAAATCCCACTTGGCTCACCAAATTTTGATCTTCTAAGTTGAGGCGTTCGTCTACAGTAGCAGTTTTTATATTTAGGTTTCTGTCTATTCTCTCCTATATAGATAGATGAATTTGGAACTCTAATTCCAACATGGATTGTAGTAGCTCTTTGAAACTTGAAAAAATAAAGTAGTTCTCAGTTTTGTCTCTATGGTTTATTTCGTCTTCAAGTAGCCCAAGGCACAGACTGTGGAAGCACTTTCATTGGATGGGTTGCCAAGCTTCTAAGAAATAACGAGTTTCCGAAATACCAGCAAATATTTTTTCACCCAATCTTGATGATACTTGGTGGTAATGATCAGTACAGAAATCCCACTTTGCTCACCAAATTTTGTTCTTCTAGGTTGAAGCATTCGTCTACGGTAGCAGTTTTTATATTTAGGTTTCCCTCTGTTCTCTACTATTTAGACAGATGAATTTGGAACTCTAAATCAAACATGGTTTTTAGTAGCACTTTGAAACTTGACAAAATAAAGGAGTTCTCAATTTTGTCTCTATGATTTGTTTCCTCTTCAAATAGCCCTAGGCACAGACTGTGGAAAAGCACTTTCATTGAGAGGGGTTGCCAAGCTTCTAAGAAATTACGAGTTTCCGAAATACCAGCAAATATTTTTTCAGCCAATCTTGATGATACTTGTTGCTGAAGATCAGTACACAAATCCCACTTGGCTCACCAAATTCTGTTCTTCTAGGTTGAAGCGTTCGTCTACAGTAGCAGTTTTTATATTTAGGTTTCCCTCTGTTCTCTCCTATATAGATAGATGAATTTGGAACTCTAAATCCAACATGGTTTGTAGTAGCTCTTTGAAACGTGACAAAATAAAGGAGTTCTCAGTTTTGTCTCTAAGGTTTGTTTCGTCTTCAAGTAGCCCTAGGCACAGACTGTGGAAGCACTTTCATTGGATGGGTTGCCAAGCTTCTAAGAAATAACGAGTTTCCGAAATACCAGCAAATATTTTTTCACCCAATCTTGATGATACTTGGTGGTAATGATCAGTACAGAAATCCCACTTTGCTCACCAAATTTTGTTCTTCTAGGTTGAAGCATTCGTCTACGGTAGCAGTTTTTATATTTAGGTTTCCCTCTGTTCTCTCCTATTTAGACAGATGAATTTGGAACTCTAAATCCAACATGGTTTGTAGTAGCTTTTTGAAACTTGACAAAATAAAGGAGTTCTCTTTTTTGTCTCTTTGGTTTGTTTACTTTTCAAGTAGCCCTAGGCACAGACTGTGGAAAAGCACTTTCATTGAGAGGGGTTGCCAAGCTTCTAAGAAATAACGAGTTTCCGAAATACCAGCAAATATTTTTTCACCCAATCTTGATGATAATTGGTGGTTATG